>NC_049248.1:16020135-16107635 GCF_011100685.1 Canis lupus familiaris
TCCAAAATGCTCAATGGCTGTCTCAGATCTGTATACCAGTGTGTTGCCTAAAAATTGCTATTGCAGTTACACAGACAAACCAAAGAGATGTGGATTTTTAAAAAGTTGCAGTGATAGATTTAATAACTTTATCTTATGTGGAACTAGTGCTTGACTTATAAATATCACTAGGTAAAATAAATAAAGTTCTTAAGAAGAACATAGCTTATTCATTCATCCATTCTTCTTCTTCTTCTTCTTCTTCTTCTTCTTCTTCTTCTTCTTCTTTTTTTTTGGTCATAGTATCAGTGTCTTTTTAAGGGAAATGTAATCTCTGTTTTCTAAATATTAGTAAATTTAGAACCTAAATACAACCTGATAAGAACAGAGGAGCTTTACAATAGGGTTTATTTTATTTTAATGTTTTGCAAACAAATTGGAGGGAAGAATAATCCTTAAAGAGATTAATGGTGTTAGCAGTTCTCATATAGATTTGAAATGGCTAAACAGCCTCCTAATTCAAAGGAAGTAGAAAGTGAAACCAAATAGCCCAATTTTCAATATCGCAATACGATGAAAAGATTAAACCAGGAGAAGCCTCCAAGATTATTTTTATAATTTATCAGAATTCATTTTCAGTAGAATTTAAAACAATATAAATATCATGTTGTTAGTAATCATTTGAAAGAAAATTTTTACCATTTTTAAAGCAAATTACTTCTCAAATAAAGTAGTACACTCCATTTTAATGTTCCTCCAACATTTCGCCCCAGCTAGGGCGAAACTGTAATATTTTAAATGTCCTCTCCCAATTTATTTAACTATTAAACAGCCACACCAAGCTTTAATTCATTGATGATTTTTTCCATGGAAAACATTTTTTTTAAAAAGGACAAGAGATACCTTTAGAAGAAAATGGAAATGAGCTTTCACTCAGAGTGACCTGAAGTGGGTAATAAACCTGAGAAATGTTATTGTATAGGCAATACTTCACTTCAGTTTATAAGGAAAAAACAAACAAACCTAAACAGAAACACAGACTTGATGTGTTTCTTCTGAATCAGTCCATAAGAGCAATTTGGTCTCCTTTTAAATTACACTGCAGGACAATACTAAACTTTTGAATGTTGTCAACGTTCTAAGTGATCTTGCAAAATATTTGCTAATTCTTTACTTATGTAGATACCACAAAAGGCTTGTTCTTATGCAGTCACAAACTCTGTCCTACCTACAAGTTTTGTAAGTTTGTATCGTAGGTCAAATGTCTCCTCCCAATTGCACATTTCTGTTTCAGTTTTCCACAGATTGAACAGAATTATCATCCACTGCTAAGAGAAAATTTATCTGAGGCTTTAAAATGATAGTGTCCTTTAGGAATCTGAGCCAACTACAAATCTGGCCATTGTTAGTACCTCTTCAATTTGATTGAGAGATTTTTGTTTGTTTTTAGTTTTTTTTTTTTAAAGTTATATTTAATTCTTACATGGGAAACACTTGCCACCTCCATATTTCAGAGACAAATTTAATATGTTTTTATCTTGGATAGATTCTTTCAGAGGTAAGATGTATACAATTCAGGAGAGGATGGCATTTAATTTATAATCCTCAAACTATTTCTTCATGAGTCTGCATACTGGTTGGAAAGTTTATGTCTACTTTTGGCTGTGAGCCAAGTAGATAGGCAGTACAATCTGCCAAAGGAGCTAAATTTAATACAGATTATGGTCCTCCTTGTCTTTCTCTTAGTACTGAATTGCCTAATGTCTCCCACTATTCTTCCCTCTTCCCAAGAAATGGGCGTGAAGATTTTCAAGCAAAGTTTCAAAAAATGTCATTCCATTTCTTATAGACCTTCTGAACTGATATAGATAATGGGAAGTTAAAAATATTTTCATTTTCTAAGATTAGAGATAATGTACAGGAATCATAAGCTATAATAACTAGCAATATAGAAATTTCTCAATAAATGGTACTGATTATTACCATATTCAATATGGCCCAACTGAATATTTTTACTCTTTAATGAAGGTTCATTCTTACTGTAATCTTCTCTGCTACTGTACTTCAATAGCACTTTGTGTGCTGTATTGAAAGTTAATTATAGTTAGTCTGCATTCCCCAGTTCCTATGTTCTAAATGTTAGTGTCCCATCAAAATGTTGAAATCCTAACATTTCATGAGGTCATGAGGATGGAGCCCTCATAAATCCTCATGAATGGAATTGGCGTTCTTATAAGAGAGACTCTGCAGAGATCCCTTGCCCTGTACGAACATACCAGCTATGTTTCGGGAAGAGGGTCCTCACCAAAATGTGACCATGCTGGTACCTTGATGTTGGACTGCCAGCCCCCAGAACTTCTGAACTCCTGTTGTTTATAAGCTACCTTATAAGCTACCTCTTTGATATTTTGCTATAGCAACTCGAAAAGACTAAGACATGGTTAGGCTAAAAACTTTGAGGATTCAAGCTTTAACCTAATTAGTTTTGCATTCTATAGGCTAGAGAGTGTAGTATCTTGCTCACAATAGACATTTGGTAAATGCTGATTAAGATGATTTGAATTAAACAAAAAAGCCACAGTTCTGAATACAATGTTTAGATTGAAATTTTGAATTTAAGTTGTTGATAAAAGTAACAACCTATGCATATTAAAATCAGATGTTACTTGATACTACTATTTAGATATTGTCACACCATGATTACCTTCAGATTTATTACAGCATGGTGCAAAGATTTGTCTTGCCATTTGTCTTCATGATTACATCATAAGTTCTTAGAGGCGGTATCTGCAGGTTCTATCACAGTGTCTAGCATATAATAACAACTTAATGAATGTTTATTGCATGAATAATTCAATGGAAGAATAATAAATAAATATACTCAAAGGATAGCTGATCTAAATGAAATTATCATGACTTAAAATTGCTAGCTTTGTGAGACAAGTAAAGATGGATACAAAAACTGGAGGTCAACAGAATTTTCAATGCAAACTAGAATCACAACAGTATCTTGTGATGTATAGAAACAGTAAGATTTTTGGAAGGTTTATGGTATCACTTATGTTCACCAGATGATGTTTATTAGCTATTACTATCAGGTAAAAGCCTTAAAAACCTTTAGGAGGCTATTAGTACTGAAAAAAACATCTCAAGTAACTTATTCAAAATACTCCCAAAATATGTAATTTTGCTAATTTGTCTTAAGCTACTTAAGAAAACACTAAAAGGGCAAAACATGGAATCATATCTCAAAAAATGTAAGGATATAATCTGGGAAGAACTTCACTAACCAATAGTAGGTCAATTTTTGTGTGTGTTTTCAGGGTTCATCTCAAAGAGAACACCTGAAAAAGATAGGAAGACACTTTATAGTTTCCTTGTGTTATTCCTATGGGTCTATATCCCCTGTATATACCAAGCAATGAAAAACATGACTCATGTGTTGATATTTGAGGTATTTAAAGGTTATTCTCAGATCTTCCCCACCTTGCCAATTGCCATCTTTCCCATCATTCAGAAAAAAACGTCTTTCAGAAACAGCTGGGCAAGAGCTATGGAGTTGACCTCTGGTTGCTCATTACATATTGGCTGCTGTTTTCTTCAAAAGCAAAACTCTGAAGACAGTGACAGAAATATTCTGGTTACAGTGGGTGGAGGGACTCAGGTTGCTGTCTATTACATCTCAGAGTTTCAGAGGACTAGGCAAGAAATAAAAGAGAAATCACTACCTCAGTAGAGTAAATACTCGCTAAAAACTGAAAATCATATTGCAATCTGGACACACCAACTTTCTAAGTGTGATACTGAGAACAGGATTCTGTTGTCATTGATTTATCAGAATGTGGCTTAGGGTAATTGATCCATCCTATATTCTGAGAATCAATGAATTCAAGAGGTGCCCCATTTAATAATTTGGAAGAGGAGAGAAAAAAACCAAAACAGAACAATAAATAACTACAAAAACCTACTGTGGAATAACACTTTGAAGACTCAGGGGAAGCGTATATTTCTAAAATTAACAAAACTCCAGAGAAAACTCTAGAACTTGTTTACTATTCTCAATAAAATGCAAGAAGAATGAACCTCCATCAGGCAGGACTAGAAGGGAGTAAAGAATACAATGAATTACAAAAGAGAAATAGAAAAGCTAAAGAAATATTTCAATAAAACTAAATGTATAACAGAAAAACTTAAGCCCATATTTATCTGAGGATACTGAACTCTAGTAATAGTAAAACAGAAGCCTGAATCAGTAATGTGGATGATGGACTTAAGAAGCTCTCTTAGAATGTACAAGAAGAGGGTAAAGAAATTAAAATTATGAAAGAGAATATGATAGTAAGACCTTAAAGGGAGCTTTAGTATGTGACTAATTTGTGTTCCTAAAGAAGGAACTAAAACATGACACAGAAGCAGTAAATACAAATATGATAGACAAAAATCTAACTGACTGACATGAATAAGCAGATTTGAGTGACATTACTAAATTCAAGACAAATAAAAAGTGAAACCTAAAAAACTCAGATTGAAAACATTTTGAATCCCAAGGTGAATAACTAACCATTTAAAAACTGTCAAATACCCATACTCTGAAAATTATACAACACCAGTGAAAGAAATTAAAGATGACATAAGTAAATGGGATGATATTCCATGTTCATGGATTGGAAGAAAAAATATTGTTAAAATGTCCATATGACCCAAAGCAATCTACACATTCAGTGCAATCTCTATCAAAATAACCAACAGCATTTTTCACAGAACTAGAAAAAATAATGATAACACTGTATGGAACCACAAAAGACACTGAATAGACAAAACAACCTTAAAAGAAAAACAAAGCTGGAAGTACCACAATTTCAGATTCAAGTTATACCTCAAAGCTATAATAATCAAAACAGTATGGTACTGGCACAAAAATAGACACCTAGGTCAATGGAATAGTATAGAAAATGCACAAACAAGCCCACGATTATATGGTCAATTAATCTTCAACAAAAGAGGCAAGAATATGCAATAGGAAAAAGACAGGCTCTTCAACAAATGGTATTGGAAAAACTGGATGGCTACATGCAAAAGAATGAAACTGGACCACTTTCTTAGACCGCACACAAAAATAAACTCAAAATAGATTAAAGACCTAAATGTGGCTCACTTCAGTAGCATATATACTAAAATCAGAATGATAAGAGAAGATTATCATGCCCCAGAATAAGGATGACATCCAAATTTATGAAGTGCTCCATATTAAAAATGAAAACAAAAACAAAAACAAAATGTGAGACACCATAACAATCCTAGAAGAAAGCACAGACAGTAATTTCTTTGACATGGGCCATGGAGACATTTTTCTAGATATGTTTCCTGAGGCAAAGGAAACAAAAGCAAAAATAAACTATTAGGACTACATTAAAGCAAAAAGCTTCTGCATAGCAAAGGAAACAACAAATATAAATGGTAACCTACTGAATAGGAGAAGGTATCGGCAAATGACATAGCAGATAAAGGGTAGTATCCAAAATACATAAATAATTTATACAAACTCAACACCCCCAAAACAAATAATCCAATTAAAAATGGGCAGAAGACATGAACAGACATTTACATACAGGTGGTCAAAAGACACATGAGAAGATGTTCAACATCACTGATCATCAGGGAAAGGTAAGTCGAAACTACAGTGAGATATCACCGCACACCTGTCAGAATGGCTAAAAAACAACACCACAAGAAACAAGAGTCGGCGAGGATGTGGAGAAAAAGGAATCCTTGTGCACTGTTAGTGGGAATACAAACTGGCGCAAGCACTGTGGAAAACAGTATGGAGTTTCCTTAAAAAGTTAAAAATAGAGCTACCCTCTGATCAGTAAATGCACTACTGGATATTTATCCTAAGAATACAAAAACACTAATTCATAAGAATATATGCACCCTTATGTTTGTGACAGAATTATTTACAATTGCCAAATTATAGAAGCAGCCCAAGTGTCCAGTGATAGATGAATGGATAAGGAAGATATATATACATATGGATAGGTGAATGGATATATATATATACACACATATACATGTAATGAAATATTATTCAACCATAAAAAAGAATGGAATCTTGGCATTTGCAATGACATAGATGGAGCTAGAGAGTATAATGCTAAGCAAAATAAGTCAGAGAAAGACAAGTATCATATGATTTCACTCATGTGGAATTTAAAAAACAAAACAAACGAACAAAGGGGAAAAAAAAGAGAGAGAGAGGCAAACCAAGAAACAGACTCTCAACTATAAAGAATAAACTTATGGTTACCAGAAAGGAGTTAAGTGGGAGGATTGGTAAAGTAGGTGATGGAGATTAAAGAGTATATTTATCATGATGAGCACTGAATAATGTATAAAACTGTTGAATCACTGTCTTGTACACCTGAAGGTAATATAACACTGTAGGTTAACTACACTGCAATTAAAATTAGAAAATAAAATGAAAACAGACTGTTAAGTATCCAAATAAGTGGAAAGGGAAAAGAAGGGATTATTCACAAAGGAAAAATGTATCTAGATAGCTTTAGATATTGTCCCTGCAAATATTGTAAAACAGTGAAAAATATCTAAGAACTTTGAAAGGATAACATGGTGATCTACGGTTTTCACATCTAAACAATTTGTGTTTCTTGTGTAAAAGTCATTAATGGTTTCAGATGCATAAGTAGTCAGAAAAATAACATTTACATAATTTTACAAAATAAATTATCTGAAATATGGCTCCAAATTAATCTCAAAGAATGAGATTAAAAAATCCAAAGAGGAGAGGGTCATGGCACAAAAAGAAGATTAGGTTTTCCTTTCTTTATTTGGATCAGAATATCTGGAGTCCATATCGATAATTCTTTGGTAGGATGATCCTATAAATCAGAGCTTCTTTCATCTGTGTCTATTCAACTCTCACACTTTCCCCGTCACCAGGAAACACTTCCCATACCTCATTTTTCACCTCACTATTTAGAAGAAGTTCTTGTCAGGTCCAACAACTTACGAACTAACTAGTATGTGTGAGATGTTTAGAACATTATTTATACAAGGCTGAGATATTATGCTTGACAGAATTTCTGTTTGCTCCACATGAGGCAGTGTGTTGTCATTTTTTTTTTTTTTTACTTTTTTTCCTCATTAATGAGGCTTATAAGTAAATGTTTTGTACAGATTAGGAAACTGTTGCTCAGGAAGGTTAGTTGACTCTCCCAAAGCCCCACACTTGTAGGAAATAAGTTTGAATTTGCGTCTTCTGATTTCAAATCACATGCTTATTTCATTACATGTCTAACTTTTGATCTCCTCATGGATTTTTGGAAAAGAGTATTTTATATGTTTTCTTGGTTTATTTCATCAAAAAAGAAATAATCTTTATGTCACTGAATATTTCTAATTAGTTTAACCGATATTGTTCAATTCTCAAGCGCATAATTACCCTCCATAAAGAGATTTATATCTAAAAAATCACTTTTTAATTTTTCAGTTGGCATAAGAGATTCCAAACCATTTTTTTAAACACCTATCATTTAGATTACCCTGAATCAGATTATAGGCCATCATTACATTTTTGGTGATAAATTTGAGAACACTTAGTTTTACCTACAGTGAAACTGTAAAAAATCATTTTGATATAATTTCAAAATTATGAGAATTTGCTAGAATAGTATAAGAAACTCCTTTACAACTTACCCTAAAATCACCAGTTATTTGTGTTGCCCAATTAACTTTATCATTCCCCTTTATTTCTCTCTATATTTATACATATATGAATATTTTCCTTCAAATATTTGAAAATACACTAGAAACATCATGCCCCTTCATCCTTAAATACTTTAGTGTGTGATCTGAGTCTCAAAATCAGAAAATTTAACAAAATAAAATAATATTATCTAATCCACAGTTCATATATTATATATATTGTAAAAACCGCGCCTGGCTGGCTCTGTTGTTAGAGCATGTGACTCCAGATCTCAGGGTCATGAGTTCAAGCCCCATGTTAGGTATAGTTTACTTAAATAAATAAATAAACAATAAAATATTATTACATAATTTCCTGTTCAAAATTCATCAATTGGCCCATTAGGGTTCTTCATAGCCCACATCTCTCCTTTCTCTTTCAAGGATACAATCCTGGATCATTGCATTTAGTTGTTAATTCTTTTCTTTCCTTATGGAGAACTTTTTTCTTTTTTTTAGGGAGCAAGGAAGCTGAGGAAGAGGGAGAGACAGAATCTTAAATAGGCTCCATGTCCAGCACAGAACCCAATGTGGGGCTCAAAGGCACAACCCTGAGATAAGGACCTGAGCCAAAATCAAGTCAGATGCTTAATGGACTAAACCACCCAGGTGCCTGAGGAGCTTTTCTTTTCAAATACATTCTCTTTATGGCCAGTGAAATTTGGAGCCAGACTAGTTGTTCATCATCCTGGTTTACATTCAGACTTAGTTTGGGAGCTTTGTTTTTTTTTTTGTTTGTTTGTTTGTTTGTTTTGTTTTTTTGTTTTTTTTTTTAGTTTGGGAGCTTTGTAAAACAGTCTTTCACACTACTCTTACTGACTCAGAATCTGAGGGAGGGGGTGGCCCCAGACCTGTTTTTTGTTTGATTGTTTTGTTTTGTTTTTCAAAAGATCTAACAATTCTGATCATCAGCCACATTTGGAATCACTTATGTTGACCAATGATAAATTTGAGAGGGAGGGTGACCCTGCTAGAGCTAGTGCCAGAGAAATAACAGTGGAGAAGAGAACAGAATGAACTAATCAAGAAGATGAAATAAGAGGTGCAAAACTCCATCAGTTACTGAGAAATATTTACCCCCAAGTATAGCTGATAAAGACAATTTTGGGGAGAATAAAACAAAGAAGTCCAATTGACTTTTACTGTTTTAAGATCCCCGAAAGCATGTTGTTTCTTGAACAGCCATGTGCAAAAAAACAATTTTGTAGCCATGTAAATTTGAAGAACAAAATTAATGTGATTTCTTCTTCAGAGCCTTTAATATATTAATCTTGAATCTATAGAATACAGAGCATTTCTCCAATTTGCTTGACCACATAAGCTTCTTTGGAGGATTGCCTATTAACATAGTTTCATTGCCTAACTGACTTTAGAAGTTGCATTAAATTCTGAAAACCAACATAATGTAACCCAGGTCAGATAGTTTTAAGGCTTTAAGAAGGGCAAAGTTATAAAGAAATATCATCTCTCATTTTCCTGTTCTTGGTTTGGGATTCCATGTAAATAAAGAATAACTAATGTAGCAAAGCCATATGAAGGAAAAAATGATGAACAAAACTGTACGTGAGCAATTCAAGTGATTAATGAAGAACCATACAAATTACTACTACTAATGATGATCATTAGCCAGATGGAATAAAGTGTATTCTGAGGCAAAAAGTACATGTATTGAGACTTTTGCTCCTCAAGATCGTTCTACTTACTTCTCTTCACTAGAATATAGATGCTAATGTTAACTTTTAAAAATATTGTTTATTAAAAGCTCTACCTAAGTCTCTTTTGAGTTCCTATAATTTTTAATATTCCATAAAGGTAAAAAAAATCCAATAAACTTTGAAAGTACTAATTGGTTCAAAGAAGAAACATTCTATCTATATGTCTTCTCCAATAAGAAATGTCAGAGTTGTCCTTCTAGTGTACATAGCCATTAAAAAAATATGGAGTTGGCATTCTATATTATCTTCAAAATTGTAGTTTAAGGAAAATAGATACACTTTTATACTTTTTATCATGATAATACTTTATCATATTGTGAGTCAGGGTGAAAATTGGGAAGCAACTTTGACTTGACCGTGCTCAGCTGGGTGATTTTCTTTTCTTCTTTTTTTAATGTTATTGAGGAATAATGACAGCATAACTGTCTATTTTTAAAGTGTACAATGTGATTTGATCTACATATATATTGTAGAATGGTTATCAAGAACAAGATAATTAACACACCCATTACTTCATATAATTAACATAGCTAACTCTTTTTTTTTTTCTTTTTGTGATAAAATACTTAAGATCTATGAGGTTACTCATGTGGCTGCATTCAATTAGGAGTTTGCTAGGGCTGGAACATCCAAGATGGCTCCTCACTCTCCAGGGTCTTTCCTCCATCAATCTACCTTCTAGCTTGGGTTTCATCACACTTCTGCTTGTGTCACACTTGTCACTGGCCTATTTGCTAAACCAAATCACAAAGCTGAGCCTAAAAGTGGGAAAGGATATAAAAGCATGTGCATGTTATAAGCTATGATGCTTTAAGGGCAACCAGTAAAATAGCCTGCCACAAGGAGAAAAATTTAGATCTCTTTTTGGCTATGTTGGCCAGTCATTTACATCTGATCATCCATCTTTAAATACTGCTTCTCTAGGTAAAGACAAATAAAAAAAATGAGTATGTATTATAAAATTGCTTGGAAATATTTTGGGGAACATATACATTTTGTGACTATAAAAAATGACTATAATTGGGATCACACATTATTTGAATAGCCAAGATTACAACTGAGAGTTGAACTGTTATATTATGTTATATTATAATGTATTGGCTACCAAAATTAATATCATAGCTAATATCATAGTAGAGTTAAATAGGACTTTGGGGCTAGAGCTACCATCCAGTTGGTTTTTGGGAAGTCACTTAAATTTTCTAGGCCTTGGCTTTTTATGTATTAAAATTAATATCTTGAACTAAATGGCCCCTTAGCACTCTTCCAAACTCTAAAATTTGTCATGTCCTTAAAAATTCTCTAAGTAGCATTAGAAACATGCAAAAAACAAAATGTAATCCAAATTCCCTCATCAATCAGTCAGCTGGGCCAGGGATTGTGATGAATACATAAACATTGACTTGTGGTTATTAAGATTCTAATTCAACCAACTGGGCTTGTAGTTGCCTATTAAAACCTCAGTCACTACAGAAAACATGGTCAGAAGGTATTTCCAAGATCTTTGTGCATATTCTAGGATGGCATCATGATTAGCACTCAATAATAAACAAGGTTCCTATATGAAAACTGGATGATACTTCGCATAAATCTGCAAATATTATGATTTTTTTAAAAAAGAGAGGTTACACTGTCTTAAAGTGGTAGAAGTTAAGAGGTGCTTGGTAATCCCTAGACATCAGAGATACAGCATAAGAAGTTTCTTACTTTTCAAATTTTTCATCCCAGGCTATCTTTCCAACATTATGTGGCTGCATTAGTAACTTCATATGCAGAACCCCTCTAACATCCCCCGCCTGCTCCCATTAGTACTTCTTCCCTTCTAGTCTTTAGTTTAGATTTCTTTTTTACTCTTCTTGCAAATAAATCACCCTGAGCTTACAGCGATCTAAGACATTATCTTGTTGTTTGCAAGGTAGAATTTCTGCCAAACCCATAAGTTGCTTCCTTTCTCTCGTTCTTATTTTCTTGTCCTTGGGCATTGCTAAAGTTTTATATCACTTCACATTGTATACGGCATCTCCAGATAAGTTAGTTCATAAGCTAGTTCATTTCACATTCCTACCTTATTATATCCTTTGTCTCTCATACTAATTGTTTCATCCTTTTGATGAGGTAAAGTTCTGTATGATACATGAGCTTCAAGAAGAGCTGAAATGAGCTCTGGACCCATAATGGGATTTCTATGCAGGAATTATTTCTGCTTTGGGTTACTGACCCTTAATGTAAGTTTTCTGTGATTTGAGCTGAGCTCCCATTTCACCCTGAATCCTTTACTTCTTTCAGGTTGATCTTGCTATGAACTAAATATGACACAGAGCCGTCTTACAAAACTGTCTAGAATGATAGAAATGTCCCCTATTTGTGCCTGTTATGCATTATAATTTAGCTGCTTCACAAAACTGTGTTTTTCTTCACAATCAGACACGAAACTCTCTGAGGTCAGAAACTGTGTTTAACATTTCTTTTGCATTCCTCTTGGCAACATAGCATATGCCGGGCACCTGGTTGTTGCTCGATAACTGTTTATTGAATGGATAAATAAAGTTGGTTACATCAGGGAGCAGGGTAACTGGGCAGATGGTGCCCAAATCACAAAAGCCTCCCTTTTTTTCCTCCTAGAAGTGATGGCATATTTTGATAATTTTCCCATAAGGTTCCAGAAAAGTCTCTAAGAACTAGAATAGACAGTTAGGGAGACTGGCAAGCACAGAAACAGTTTTTGGGAAATTTCAGGATATAGTTCAGTGGTATTGTATGTAAGGTTTGCCTCTGATTTCCTGCCAGTATAAAATCCACCTAAGCAGAACCTGAGTACAGGAGTGAAATTCTAAGCTTTCTCTCATGTGTGTAGAAAGCCACATGGTGGCTCCCACCACTAGTGATTTCAGATCTGTGTATTAGTTCTATTTTGACTTTTCACAGCCTCTTGAAATTGTTGGCTATCTTATTTGTATATTTTGTCTATTTGAACTATTATCATAAAGATGATTATTCCTGAACTTTCTCGACTGGAGTGGGACAGGAAAACAAAAAGATAAAGCAAATAACAAAAGAAATGCAACATACTGCTTATGATCTTAAACCATCCTGACAAAAAATTTTTGAATATTATGTGAAATTATTGATAAGTTTGAAAAGATATACCATATAGAAGTAAAAATACATTGTCAGTAACATTTTTGAAAATAGTCAACGATGTTTAGAATTTGTTTACACATATGGTATGTGTTTTAGATGAAACAGCCAGGAAAACCTCATTATTATAGACTTCACTAGAAGATCTCTGAGGTCCCTTCCAGCTTTAAAATGCTGAATAGAATTCAGAATTTATGATAATTTGAACTAGGCTAGGCTGAAATTTACTTTTGTATGATCTATGGAGCAAGGATTTGCTAATAGTGTAAACAAGATAGCTTGAGGCTTTTAACCAAGCTGTTCTTAAAGATTTTAACACATTGTGTGATACAAATGGGTCTACCTAATTTCCAACGATTCCCACCTATTTATTAAAGCATGCAATGAAGGTCTGTTACTTAGAAGTGCATTTATTAGCAGCTAAATTTACAGTGTGAATTTAAAAGTAATATATCTGCATTTCTTATTAGAGTCTGTAATTTGTTATTATTTGTGTTGTTAATTCAGTTTGGTTTCTCCAAGGGTAGAATATATCAGAGAGGTTTTTGTTTTTTTTTTTTTTTTGTAATTAGAAATGACTATTTCAAATACAATTGTCTATTTCAGTAGTTTATTTTTCCTTTTCTTTATTGTATCTGTTCTTCATATCTTGATTTGTTTACAACATATATTTATTAAGTATTGATATTATTTCACTGCTAACCCAAGTGAGATTGAGCCTTTGTATCAACCTAATTACTCTTCAAGGAATAATTAAACACTAAGAGCTTCTTATATTTAGCTCTAATTCTAATATTTGTTTGCAACTCTTCAAGAGTACAATAAATTATTATAGAAACTATAACATTAGGTTGATTCCTATAAAGTCATCATTATTTTTCTTCAACAGGCTGTCATCTTGTTTTTCTTAATATTAAACTAATTCTCCATTTATACAAAGGCTAATAAATATTCCATTTTGTACAAAGGCTAAGAAATATTCCATACTATACTCTAAAACAGAAAATTAACTCTAGGCAACAGGGTTTGACAATTTATTTTACTTAAAAACAGCAAAAATTCTTCTAAATACTTGTACAATTAATAAATGCTGTATTTTATAAAAATAATATCAAAAAAATAATAATAATATCAAAAATATATACTTTGTAAGATCTTATATAGAATTTAGAATAATTCAGAAATAATTTAATTTAAAACATAATATAGGAAATATTCAGTATCACCCTGTATAGCTAAGATATGAAATCAGTTCTACACGAATAGGTGTGCATAAATATCTCTATGGTCTCTCTCTGCTCTCTATACATTTATATTTATAACATATAATATAGGGCAATGGTATTCTATAGCAACATTGGAGAAATTTTATAGGCCATGTTTATACTAATAGAGAGCAGTGTCTATGATAATATAAAACACATACAATTCATGCAAAACTGTTACCTCAGTAGTGCTTTAACCATTTTAAAAACTTGAAACTTACACTATTATAATTTTCATTTAAATAGCATTTGTTAAATATCTGTTGTACTGCTTGCATTGGCCTAAGTGCTCTGTACACATTATCTTACTTAATCCTCACAAGAACCTGTGAAGTAGAAGTGATGATTATCATTATTTAATAAATGGGGATATGGAGGACTTGAGAGAGTGAATAACTTGCACAAGAGATCCCACTAATATATGGTAGAGGAAGCACATGAACACCCATCTGTCTGATCCTAAAACATTTGCTCTCATCCTTCAAGCTATTGTCTTTCTGAGCAAAGATTTTTTTAATTTATTTTTTCATGGTGTCTCTTTTTTTTTTTTTTTTTAAGATTTTATTCATTTATTCATGAGAGACACAGAGAGAGAGAGAGAGAGGGAGAAGTAGGTTCCTCAGAGGGAGAAGCAGGCTCCTTGCAGGGAGCCCCATGCAGGACTCAATCCCAGGACCCCAGGATCACACCCAGAGCCTAAGGCAGACACTCAACCACTGACCCACCCAGGTGTCCCTCTCATGGTGTCTCTGGCACTAATTACTTTAATTGCCTTTTTCTCTCCATATATTAAATATCAATAAGCCATTCACATCACTAAATGATGACAGATGTTTTTTTGAAAAGGTATGGGATACTACATTGGAAGAGGTGAAACTAATCTAAGGCCTTATGTGTTTTGAATGGTGGTCTAACAAAATTTGAATATAGTTATTGAGAGATTATTTTGTTCAGCAATCCAAGGGGTATCTTTTGAAATTCTATCTGGTTCCACCAATTTTTCAATGTTAAATTATTCATCTGAAATTCTTTATACCAATGAAATGATTTCGTGTATCTCAATCAATTTGGGACTTCTGGTTCATGCTGGTTGGTTGGAAAGGGTAAATTTCACTTATTACTTCTTAACATAAAGAAAGTGTGATGATGTAGAAAATATAATCTGTTGAAATATTCATTTCTGGAGATTCTCAAATATGAGGCTTAAAATTTAGTGATCTCTAAATCTTCCCCTGGTTTATAATTTTTTTCTCTCTAAAATGTGTATTACTCCAGACTTTGCCATATTAACCAACTGCAGATAGCACCCAACTCAAAGCAAGCTATTTTGATACTACCATTTAAACTCCAATGGCATTTTGGCTTGGTGGTCCCTAATAAGTGAACTTGCTACAAATAATCAACAAAAAATAAAATCAAGAAAGGATATATCTGCACATGATAAAATTTTAACTAAAATTAAATGAAGAATAATATCTTACTAAAATAATTATGTATAATATTATCCAGGAAAATATATCTTGGAAGAATAATGATCCAAATCAAAACATCAGAAAGTATAACCACTAAAGAGTTTTGAATTGACAACAACTGCTTTATTAATAACATTTTTGATGGCAAATAACTGATCCCAATTAAAAATCTTCAGTAGAAGAAAAATAACGGAAATAAGTATAGTATATAACTATAGTATGTAACAAGTTGATAATGGATTTAATGGACATATTATAAAAACTAACCTAAAATAGTTATTCTAAAAAATAAAATTTATCAACATTTCTATAGTGATAAAGTATTTATGTTCATAAATAGAAAGTCAAAGTATCAAAATGTCAAAGTTAGGATTCAAATATCCACCCATCAAAATGGTGGTATAAAGACAGCAGGTTCAAAATATTTTGTATTCCTGGGGATCCCTGGGTGGCTCAGCGGTTTAGTGGATGCCTTTGACCCAGGGCATGATCCTGGAGTCCCGGATCGAGGTCCACATCAGGCTCTCTGCATAGAGCCTGCTCTCCCTCTGCTTGTCTCAGCCTCTCTTTCTGTGTCTCTCATGAATAAATAAATTCTTAAAAAAAATTTTTTTGTATTCTTACCAAATCTATTGTTTCCATTACCAAACCTTCTCATTTACAAAGTGAATTTGTATGTATTCCTTTGAAAAAGGAAAACAATAATACATACAAAGGAATATCTGTTCCATCTATCAACCCATACAACTTTTGTAGAGATCAAATGAGATGATATTTATAAAAATGCCTTGTTAAATTGAAACATTATTTAATAGTATTTATAATAGTATTTATTATTTCAAATTGCTTATTAGACATTCTTAGCTAAATGCATACCTGTACAAATTAAAGTTACAGCATTTCCCCCAAAATTAGCCTCTCTCTCTGTAACTTCTTTACTCTGTCAGTGATACCACAATTCTAACAAATCTTCGGGATTTGAGAGCTGAAAGCTTAGAATTCCTTAGGACTCCTCCATCACAACCACTGACGCCAAATACAACATGCTAATGAAACTACAAATGCTATAACCAAATTAAGGTCACACTTCAATTGCTTCTCAGCTATACTTTTACCCCATTTTATACAATAGGTACATTTCTGGAAATTTACAGAAATTATTTTTTCTTACAAATGAAATTTTATTCTATATGTCAAAATGTTATGAAATTTTGGGTAGGGTGAAAAATTCATTGTCACTATATATTTTTCTATATGTTCTGTTATTAAAATATGACACCCAATTATTATTTTCCTTTTTCAAAGAAACTCTTGTAAAGGACATGCCAAATGTTCATTGAAGATTTGCTTCTCTCACAAAGTAGTGATTCAATGACCCATTGAATTAGTGTCCCTGTGGTTATGTGGTTTGGTTTTCTGCTTTATATTAAACCTAAAAGCTTTAAATAAATGAGTGTGATTAATTGAAAGTTTTAAGCAGTAGTAAAACAAGGTCAAAGAAGAAGGAACAAAGAGTTATCCTGTACTTTATATTTGAGGCAGTGCAGATGACATTTAAGATATAACTGTAAGGAGCAACTAAATTATAGTGACCATAACTTAGCTGTGTGATCAATTTTATTTTCAGTGAGACTTGGAATAAAACAATATAAGTCAGTGGAACAAATTTTGTTTCCCAGGATAACTATTCACAGTATTTGAGTGAATTCATTGTGTAAAAAAGAAACATGTTAATTTTTTAATGATAAAAATTTTAAAAATGGTAATAATGCATATTATGAAAATTGGTGCAATAGAGCCATCCCAAGCATAGCTTCCTTATGCTAGGAAGTTTTTATTATTTGAAGATCTTTTTCACATGATTTTATCAATTCTTATATATTCTTTACAAATTTCTAAGGACATCAATGAACCCACATTGATGTGACTATGATTAAGTTAAATGATATACATTTAAGTTCAGCCATATAGGTTAAGCAATATGTCATTTTTCTTATATAAATACTAAAACTATGAGCCACCCCGGTGGCTTCATCCAGGGCGCGATCCCGGAGTCTCGGGATTGAGTCCCGGGTCCGGCTCCCTGCATGGAACCTGCTTCTGTCTCTCTCTCTCTCTCTCTCTCTCTCTCTGTATCTATGAATAAATAAATAAAATCTTTAAAAATAAATAAATAAAATTACAACTGAGAGAACTAAGTTTAGAATATTTCTATTTGGGATCCCTGGGTGGCGCAGCGGTTTGGCGCCTGCCTTTGGCCCAGGGCACGATCCTGGAGACCCCGGATCGAGTCCCACATCGGGCTCCCGGTGCATGGAGCCTGCTTTTCCCTCTGCCTGTGTCTCTGCCTTTCTCTCTCTCTCTCTCTGTGACTATCATAAATGAATAAAAATTTAAAAAAAAGAATATTTCTATTTGACTGGTATAATAAAAACCAGATCAATATGTGGAAAATACTAGAATATATCATAGTACAATTCTTTAAAAATTTTGAGGAAATAGGTGAAGATATAGTTAAAAAATATGAAAGCATATAGACCAGCAAGATATGCTGCCTATAATTAAATTATAGCTTTTAAAATTAAATTGTGTAGATTTCCATGTTTTCCTAAAGATGGGAGAGGGGGTGGGAGAAAGAAAGGACAGGAAAAAAAGCAAAAATGCTAAAAGAATTGGAGTAAAAGTTTTGTATTATTCATCCAAAGCTGCTTGGACCAAGTGGTATCTGAGTGGTGCAATGAGCATCTTGATCCTTAATGCCTGGACCAGATATGGAAAGAAACTAATTCACTAACTAATGACATTAGTATCTGACTGGTCTTAAGAGATGACATACTTCAGCATGTTGAGCCACAACATTATTTCCAGTGTAAAGTTCAGATGGATAATGTGGTAGCCAAGTTTACCTTAGTCCCAAATGTTCATAGAATGTTTGAGAGTTTTATGTGTAAAGTTATGTTTTTATGTGTATTTGATTTAAGTGGTCAATTCTTCTATGGTTAGGGACTATATGTTCTGGATTTTCCAAATCAGTCTAGATTTCATAAAAATGTTATTTTTTTTAATAAAGGCAATTCTATAAATGTATAAGTAAATGTAATTTAATCTGAATTATTTCCATGTAATTAAGTTCACAAATGAGAAGTAAAATGTCTATTATCAGGCATTTTCTGGTTTTATTCATTTTTTAAAAGATTTTGTTTCAGAGAGAGAGCGCGAGCGAGTCTGGGAGGAGCAGAGGTTGAGGAACAGAGTCTTCACTGAGGGTGGAGCCTGATGTGGGGCTTGATCTCAGGACCTTCAGATCATGACCTGAGCAGAAGTCAGATGCTTGACTGACTGAGCCACCCAGGTGTCCCAGATATTTCCTGGTTTTAGATCTAGAATATATGGACATTTTATCTATGGTATAATATGACATTTCAATATGATATTTTCATTAATTACTGGTATACATTGCACCCCTTAAACTATATTTGAACTATAATCTCCAAGGTCCTGAGTTCTCATTTCCTGCTTTAAACAAGGAACCCTTAAGGCCTAATCCATTGAAACTAGGTGAGTGGAATGAAAAGCATTCGATTCCCTTCAGCACTGAATGATATCTTCTCTCTAACGTTGTCCTTCAAACCTTCTCTTCCTATATTCCCTGTGCACCTCCCTAACGTTGTCCTTCAAACCTTCTCTTCCTATATTCCCTGTGCACCTCCACAAGACTAACAAAATGAAGTCCTGAGGTTACAGAGTGTCTGTTTGCTCCTTTGCCATTGTTCTTATTCGGGCCCTGGTTATTCCTCAAGTGAACTCTTAGACTTTTTGTTCTCCACCTTCACTCTTGCTTCCATTCCCCAATCTATGTTCCATTCCGTTGCCAGAATTATCTATCTAAAATTTGAATCTAAGTTACTTTCTTTAGAACCCTTCAATGCCACTCTCAGATAAATGATCTCCCTTTCCAGGCTTGCCTCTTAGTTCTTGCCTCACAATGAGAACTTTAGTCACACTGGGTTCTATGTCTTTCCCTCATGACTGCATACCACCTTTGGTGTCCATACCTCTAAATATATTAATATGTTTTCTTTTCACAATCTTTTGAAAATGGCAGCTGGCCCTATAGTTCTTCTTAAACTTCTCTAGGCAAATTTATTAAGAGGTTTTTTTTTTGTTTTATTTTTGTTTTTTTCTCTACCAATCTTCCACTACTTTATTCAATTTATGAGGAGCCTCAAAAAACAGAAGTGGCCTTATCAAGGAAAGAGTGTCAAGGGGTCAAGGGAAACTGAGGTAGTTGCTAGTAGAGTGTGGCCAGCCTCCTGCTTCAGTTTCCGTCCCAATTC
Source organism: Canis lupus familiaris (assembly GCF_011100685.1). Lineage (NCBI taxonomy): Eukaryota > Metazoa > Chordata > Mammalia > Carnivora > Canidae > Canis > Canis lupus. The sequence goes on from NC_049248.1 coordinate 16,039,803, forward strand.
CCTGCCCCAACACCTCCATCTAAGTGCATTTGAGTGTCTGTGGTTTGAGGAGGGATCTGGAGCTATGAGCTTCCACTATGTGTCAGACACTTTCTGTAGCTAGACTTACTTAAGTCCTCACAGCAACTGTATGACATGAGTATCCTTTTTATTTTACAAATACAATTAAAAATATTAGGCTGAGAGTTTAAATGGTTAAAGGCAATACCTACAGTAAAATGTGGAGCCTAATGTAAGACGTATGTCAAGTCATCATAATTTAAACTTTACATATCTTCCAATTTTATCAGTTATTATCTCAATAAAGCTGAATAAAAATAGAATCATTATTTAAATAGAGGGAAAAAAAGCAGTGGTGCCTAGAATCAGACATTTGATTCCAAGGACCAAAATCTTTGCTCTGTACTTCAGAGATTATAGATCTGTGATCAGGGTCAAGGTATCTCACTGCCTGGGAGTAGTTCAGGTTAGAGTATCTTCCTTTGAATCAGTCACAAGACAGAATAGATTTTGGTCTTTGAGAATTGCCAAGGTGGATTCTCATCATCCCATTCCCACAGACAACCATGGACCAACAATCTCTATGTTTCTACTTTAATATTTTTGTCCAGAAGGACCATCAGTTCTCAGTGGTATTTCTCTAGATGAACCTTGGAACAGATCTCACTTGGGTCCACATTCACTGGCTAACCCATTCTACATAGTTGGCTCCCAAATCCCAAATCAACCACATAGATGGGAACTATCAGCAAACTCTATAAATCTCAGGGTCCTGAAAAAACAATGTATGACTCCCTGGAATACCATTTTTAAGTGAGATATATATTCAAACTCTTACACAAAGCAGCTGGCTAAGGAATTAGGGGGTAATGGATTCAGCTTATAATGTTATAATGTTAGGGAACCTTTATTTTTCTTTGAAAATAGAAATTACTGCTTTGACATGAAGCTGGCCAGGTGGCAAAAATGAGGTTAGAAGGACAGAAAAAAACATTATGCCCACATATCTGCAAACTGCACTTGAAAGAAAAGAGCTCCCCAGAGGCTATAACTATGATAGAAACCACCATTTTGTGAAAGAATAAGGGTAAGGACCCTAGTTAGCTAGCAGGGAAACTGCTTGTCACCAAAAACAATGTCGATGCAAACAAAAACCTTGTGTTCTGGCCTACTGAGGAGAATTCCAAACAAAGGTCCCTGATGGATTAGTTGTCACAATGGACAATGCTTTCCCTGATTTTGCTTTATTTTTCCCCTTCCCCCATCTTGTTCCTTCTCTCTTGATTTTTAGCACTCTCTTTTAGTTCCTGGTTCCTAAAAAACACACAATTTGTAGGGAATATTTCGGTTCAAACACTGACACATAATTTGGAAATTTAAAATTCTTTGGGCAATAGTATTATATGTCAGTTCTAACACACATATAATACTATTGCCCAAAGAATTTCTGACTCTCCCAGAAACTCCCAATATTTCACTTTGAATAATGTGTTAAGCAAAGTCACCAGCAAGAAACGGTTCCCTGGGTAAGATTTTGTGTCGGTCTGGAGTAAATTTTAATTGTCGATAGATTATTTACTTTGCTAGTATTTGACCTTCCTACAGGTAGATGAATATTAATGCTAATGGTAAAAGCAAATGCAACATGACAGAACTTACATTTTACTCTACTTGTGACCAATTTTTGGGACTCGGAAGGACACAAGTTTTTGTTACCTGAGAGAATAATATATTTATAACGTCTGCCTACTTGCACAGAGTAAGAATTTACTTTGGGGAAAAAAAGGACAGTAACTCTTTCTTTCATTTGTTGCCTCAGTGGAAACAAGGTAGGAAGTAGTAGAAAGTAGGCAAGTTGAAATCCTCTACCAGGTGTGGTTACACACTAGTCTTTATTCAGTGCACTTCTACATGATGTTAAGAGATGATTACCAAATCCAATATGGCCACAATTCCTGTGGCCGCACAAATTCGCAATATTTTTCCTTCTTGCATAGCTTGATTCTCTTTGCTGTGAATTAATAATCACAAAATTTTTCACTTATTTTGAATTATTTTAAATATTTGTGAGACAGTTATATGTAGAAGAAAAGAACTTTAGAAGTTAATATTTTTAAAAAGATTTATTTACTTAAATGTATGCATGTATTTATTTATTTATCTAAGAAAAGGAGAATATGCATGAGTGGAGGGAGGGACAGAGGGAGAGAATTTCCAGCAGACTTCCTGCTGAGCCAAGAGCCGGAAGCAGGGCTTGATCCCAGGACCCTGAGATCATGACCTGACCCAAAACCAAGAGTCAAGATGCTTAACTGACTAAACCACTCAGGTGCCACTGAAGTTAATATTTTATAATACTAGGTGAAATGATTTGGTATTAAATATATATTATATCCATATTAGATTAATTACACATATCTTATATAGATATTGAGTCCTTTGTTGACATGTATAGAGAAGGCTAAGACAAGTTTCCTCTGGTGAACTACATTGATATTAGGTTTTTCCTATAGGTAGTTATGTTGCAGAAGGAAGGTGGGGGATGAAGGTGGGAGAGGGTCAATGATAAATCCAAATTTACACAATAAGGACAGGTCTTGATAGTCCATTAACGTAGCATATCTGCAATTGTAGTATGATATTATATTAACATTAATATAAATATTTGCCAAATGAAAAATTGAATGACTTAAATAATTTAAGTCCAATTCAGTATTAAAATATGATCGCATTTAATAAGATAATATTTTATGAACCACTCACAGAGTTTCTGTATCCAAATCCATTTAAAAATATAAGCTCTCCTTTAGAACAAATTGGTTTTAAAATCTTTTTTTTTTAAATAAAATTTACAATAAAATAAAGCCAGCAGAACAATGGTATAAATTATTAGATAGATATGAATATATATAGATATTTCATTACAGGTAGAGGCAGTTTGTGGGGATTTTAAACAAAGAGATATTAGAAGTCTAGGATAGGATTTTTGTATTTAGAGAAGTGTTTGTTTTATGTGTTTTTTTTCTTTTTTTTTATGATGGGAATATGAGGAAAGTACTCAATAGACTAGGACCTCTAATATGAAATTTACCAGCAGTGTAAATAACTATTCCCAGAACAACTTTAGATCTAGAATTTAATGTCATATCATAAGAGCTTCTCCTTTACTTTTGTAGGCATGTTATTATTTCCCCATATGCTGAACTTTCATATAGTCAGTTTCTTTTAGGAAGAATAATGCTATATTGTGTTATTTATATGTCAGAGGAAGATGGATACATTTAACTGATATTTTAGAATAGACATATAATCACTATTGTCATATATTTTAGCACTCTGTTAAAAGATCAATTTTATTATTTACAATACAGATGAGTGCATCCTCTATTTTAAAGACTGTAACATTGTGTGGGGCAACTTATTCTAGTTTTTCTAAATCAATTAAAAAAGATTTCCATTACAGACAAAGGCATTTAAATATTTGATGTTGTTTCTTTGCTGAGCATCTAAGAATCATTTTTTAAAAGCTGAATTTAGATTAAATGTTTATTATGCTATTGCTACCACTGTCTTGAATTTCATCGGTAGAGTACAAATATGAAGTCTCAAATGGGTTTGAATTAAGTTATACTAAATTTTTATTGAATATATTTTTGAAAAAATGATGAAATATATAGAGAAAATAAATATATAACATTGTGAAATTATATTTAGTTTCTAACTTGGTATATAGATTTAATCCGGGTTGGTGGAGACAGTATTTGAAATGTTTATCCTAATGCTTTCACATATGAAATTCTTCACCTTATCTGTCAGAAATTCTGGATTGTGGTGGTCACAGATTTTGTGAGGGAAAAAAATTGCTTTAATCAATGATTCTTTGTTAAGTTGCAGCATAAAATTCTATTGCATTTTGCAAGTGTATTCACTAATATTAAAAGCTTTGATTTTAAAGAAAAGCTTTAGATTCAGGACAAGCAAAGATAAGAATTTTCAAATTTGGGACATTCTATGTGATAAGCCCAGGTAAGCAGTTTCTTATTTATTACTATTCTTACACTTGAGAAGAAAAAAGTTATTAACATGTATATTCTCTGACATGTAAATTTCTCTGAATTTATTTTATTTTCAACTTATTTCTAGAATTCTTGTTTTTCTCTAAGATTATGCTCTATGTTCATAAGTTTTTACATTCAAATGTGAAATATTAAAATAAAATTCTCCCTTTTGAACTTTAGTGGAGGGCTGATTGATACCTACATATTCAGGGAAAAAAATGAACATATATTATACGCATATTTTACTTAGAAAGAAACTAATAAATTTTCATGGTTGTTTATTTTAGACCTTTTTTTGTCTTGAATAATCTAAAATCTGTTGATGTATTTGTTATAATGGCTGGTAGAAAAGATCATTCATGTCACAACTGATTTTCAGCATCCTGAAATAATTTCTATTAAATATAATCATGGACATAAAAGTAGAAGTGATTTCTTTCCTAAAGGTATTTAAAATATAGCTATAGAGAAAAATATTATGCATGTGAGCCAAGAAGAAATATTTTGGAGGACGATAATCCAACAACAGCTTTTCCTAAAGGAAACATCCATTTCCAGGCCCAGGTGGAGTTATTCTGCAGCTGTCATCTTCTAAACTATGGGTGATCAGAACAGTTTGAATTCTTGATTTTAGGGAAGCCAAATCCCAGAATTCCCAGCAGCCCATTAGCTAGAATAAAGCATGAATTAAACCAAGCATATGCATTTTTGTATACTTAGGCTACTAAATGCTTCAAAAATCAACTCAGTAATCACAATTGCTACACCTACCAAGTTGTGAAAACTGAATTCAGACTAGGATCACATGCAAGGTAGGGTTTTCAAGCAGCATTGAGTGAAAATAAGCCAAAAAACAGATTGTTGTTAGGAGAGAAAGAAACACTCATGAGGAGTATGGCTTTGTCAAGTGTGACAGAGGACTAAGAAGAAGGTTCTTGAATTTTTGCATCTGAAGCAGCTTGAGCCAACTACAATTCAGAAGCACTCTTTAACTTCAGCCTCTGTAAGGTATTTTCAATGATGTCTTGTAATTCTGGGTTTCCTTGATTTCCAAGTGTGTCCTTAGTATTCTCTTTTGCTTAATTAAGTTCACTTGAACGTGTCTCTACTCCGTGCAACCAAATAAAGTTGCCTAAGACAAAGAACAATTCAGTCCCAAATAGGGCAGAAAATAAGTGTATGGTGACTTTTGATTACATTTGAAAATCTGAGTTTGATTAATTAGAAATTTTGTACAGTTTTTGTTTTTGTTTTGATTGATGAAGTCAGAATGTCGGTTTCAGGACTTATTTCTTAAATTCATTTTTCGAGATAGTAGTCAACAAACTTTTTCTGTAAAGAGCCAGATAAATATCTTTGGCTTTGCCTGCAATTGTCTCTGTTACAACTACTCAACTCTGGTTTATTGTGTAAAAGGAAACAGAACCAATACACAAATGAATTAGTAGTGGCTGTTTTCTAATAAAACTTTGTATGCACACACATATACACATTGAAATTTGAATTTCACATAATTTTCATATATGACAAAATATTATAAATTTTAGTTTTTTGCACCTATTAGAAAATGTACAAACCATCCAGGCCAAACAAAAACAGATGGCAGGTAGGATTTAATTTGTGGACTGTAGTTTGCCTGGCTTAAAAACATGAGTCTGGGATTCAAGAGCTCCAGATCAGTCCTTGTTTCACAACTGTGTGCCGCTGAGCAGGTGACATTTTTTCTGGGGCTCAGTTTCCCCTTTGTAGTAAGATAATGAACAAAATGAACTTAGAGACCCATACATGTCTAGACTCTAAGCTTATTTTCTACTTTAATTAAAATTTCATATTTTAATGTTTTATTCATTTGATGCCTTAAAACTCCTCTCTCCCACATTCTGTGTTGCTATGAAAAAATTCTACTTTTTGTCATTATTAAATAAATGGAAAATAACATAAATATAAATAAAAGTATGCTCAGGCAAGATTTTTTAAGCATTTGATTTGTTTATATCCATTTTATAAAACAGATTCTGGCCTCTGCTTTAATTATCAGTAGGTTTAGGTAGTGATCTTCTGATGGTACTTTCTCCAGCCTCCATTACTTGTAGTCTGTATATGAGTGGGTTGACCAACTAGTTTTTTGAGAAAGGGTCATGCCTTTTATAATTCTTATTATTTAGGCATTCACAGTGAATATCTAGAAACAAGGAGTGATTGAGATTTAAAGGCAGAAAGACAAATACAAGATCTTACTCATATGTGGAAGTTAAGAACAAGAAACAAAACAAATGAAGAAAAAAGCGACAAACAAAAAATCAGACTCCCGAATATAGAGAACAACTAGTGGTTACTAGCACAGAGGTGGGTGATGGGATGGCTGAAATAGTTGATGGGGATTAAAGAGGCCATTTATTGTGATGAGCACTGAGTAATGTGTAGAATTGTTGAATCACTATATTGCATACCTGAAACAAATAGAACACTGTATGTTAGTTATCCTAGAATTAAAAAAGTAAAAATAAACACATCTCTCTCTTTTTTTTAGATTTCCATTATTATAAGAGCAAATTGAGTGCCAAAGAAAGATACATTAAAAAAACAAACAAAAACCTCAGTATAGTTTTCCCTCCTTGTCCTTCAGATTTTATATACAACACGTGAAGCACTGAGGACTGAGAGTCCAGAGTGTTAAATCTCCATGATTGTCTAGCTCATAATTTCTTCTCAAAGTTAGTCCCTATAATCACAAGTCCAGTTTATGACATTGTTTGAAATCTCAGTTTCATGTTCTCACTATATTTTTACTTCTACTATAGCTATAAAATATACTACATTTTTAAATTTTCTCTCACAACTATAAACATCCTTTTTTTTTTTAAAGAAGATTCTATTTATTTATTCATGAGAGACACACACATAGAGGCAGAGACATAGGCAGAGGGAGAAGCAGGCTCCCCGAAAGGAGCCTGATGTGGGACTTGATCCCGGAACCCCAGGATTACGCCCTGGGCCGAAGGCAGATGCTCAAGCACTGAGCCACCCAGGCATCCCAACTATAAACATCTTAGTTTTATTCCATGCTTTATTAAAACGCAATCTAGAAAACTGAAATTATTATATTAACATTTAAAATGCGTAAGTGTTCTTACTTTAGAAATTCAAAAGACTGGATGGAACTTGTTTTGTAGGCTCCCAAATTTGGCATTGATCTTTGCTTAGGGCTCACTTGACCTGGTACAACTATGACACAGGCGAGGTTAAGTTCTGGTGTTCCTCTAATTATCCAGTGTTTTTTTATGGACCTCGGCCTTTCCACTGGATTGTCCACTCACACTCACTTCTCCTTTCCTTAATAGGGCTCAAGCTCTGAGCTTTCCTATACTTTTCCTTGCTCTCTTTCTGCTTCTCAGATCCTGTGCCGCTCTACAGTGCTGTGCTGCTCTTTTACTTATTGACTGTATGTGCAGGTATTTGTATTTTAATAGGGACCTTCTCAGAACTGATGGCATTGCATCAAAGTGGAAGTCATGTCTGAGATAGTTGCTTTTAAGCCCAAGTCCACTCTGTCTACACACATGGATAATTCTGTTTGAATCTAAAACTCAGCTCTATCTATTCACAAAAAGATATGGATATCCTTCATATAACACACTAGGCAGTCCTCAATATTTGTGTGCAAATTAAAAAGATGTGATCATCTCAGTATTAAATCACTCTTGAGCCTACAATGTGCTTGACACTATGCTAGAGAATGCACAGATAAATTACGGTGTTTGCTTTCAAGGCACTGGCTGTTTGGTAGGAAATACAGACTTGCAAATGAATAATTTCAATAAAATATTTAAAATGCCATAATTGAGGGGCTACGTATACAGATGACATAAAGGAAGGAGTGATTAACTTTAGTGGGTGGGGCAGACAAGGCTTCACAGGACACCTTTGAGCTAGATTTTGAAAAATGAGCTTTCTAGGAGGAGAAAGCAATGGGGAGTTTTGCATGAAAGCATGGTGGCACAAAACACACTTGCCTTGAATTTTGAATAAGGAACTAGTCTTGCAAAGAATAGAAGATGATAGAAAATCCATTTCGGCAGTGGCAGTAGCCACGTCCAATATTCAGAGGAGAGTGGCAGTGAATTGAATTCAACTGCATCCATCAGAAGCTTTGGTAGTGGGCATTGGTGCCCTTACTGATGGGTTATATGGTGTGATCACAGCTGCTGTTCTGCCAACTTAGCTTTACTCTGTCCCACCATTTTCAGAGCAGCATTCCAGCCTTCCTGACCATTCTCTTAATCAATTTTCTTCCAGTTGTGTGTGTGTGTGTGTGTGTGTGTGTGTGTGTTCTGCTTAAATTAGTAAGAGTTAGTTTCTATCGTACCTGGACACCCTCCCTATGGAGTCATAAAGAACTGGGATTCTGACGTTTGTCATTTGTTTTTTTCAGAAGTGGAGCAGTTCAAAGTGCTATGTTCTTGTGTGTGGATTACTAAAGGAGTGGATATGGACCCTGGAATTGGTAAAGTCTGTGGGTCTAGGGTATTGGGTATGTTGTGCTCATGAACAATAGTAATGCAAGTGATTATGATTATTTTTGTGAAGAGGGGTCCAGCATTCTTAATGAATTTGGACATGTAACCAAAAGGATCATAAATGACAGATAAAAAATTAAGAGTATGTAACCAGGTGTCACAGACCTAAAAAAAAATAATTTCAAGAAGCTATATTATGGTTTAAAAGAAGAAATAAGAATTAAGACGAATGTCTATTCTCCTTCCAGCCCTCATGGTGTTTTGAGAGATTTGAGAAAACTATAGGAAAGCATATAAACATTTGTGAAGAAGTAGAAAATACTTTGTTTATGAAGTAATGCAATTGCAGAGGATACAGAGGAAATAGGTGAGAAGGCAGCAGAGACAGAATTAGTTGTCAGGAAGAAAAATAGAATTACATCAGATTGAGATTTGAAAGGTGATAAATTATAGAAAGAGAATTATTTGATCAGTATCTTTGGGTATCAAGGATGAGAGCAGTCTGACAGGACAAGTAGATACAGTGTTTTTTGGATTGAACTGGAATAGGGAGATATTTCTGTATTGGGCCGAGAAGTCTGTGGATGGTGAGGAGACACATTTAGAGCCTCTTGGAACCAGCAGTGTTGCAACTATTGGACCATCTCTAGATAAAATCGATAAACATTTTATGGTTTGGCTGGTTAGCTTAGATTTAGACCAGGGTTTCTCAATTTCAGCACTATTTAGGGCTGGATAATTCTTTGTAGTGAAGGGGCTGTCTTTTGCATTATAGCAAGAATAGCAGCATACCTGACCCTTTCCCACTAGATGCCAATAGCACCCTCTGTCCAGATGTGAAAGCCAAGAATGTCTCTGGACATTGCCAAGTGTCCCAGGTTGAAAACTAGTGGGCTAAGCTCTGCCTCAGTTTTTTGGAAGGAAGGGAAGCAGTAAAATTCAGCCTGAAATAGTAAGGATAGCTTGTATTTGAAATTCTTGGTTTAGAGGTAGGAGTTGTGCATTGGAATAAGTGATATGTAGAAGCCTAACAAAAAATTCTAGCAACTTCTTATTGTCTCCAATCTGAGATTCAGTTTCAGCACATTGGTTAAGCTTTCTCAGTTAATTCTACTCTTATGCTCCACTTCCATTTACCTCTCTGTCAACTCCCATTCTAGGTGTTTCGCCAAATATTCTGTATAATTTCTCACTTTTGTCAAACTGTGGGCTGCATACTTTATCACCATAACCTTCTACAGAAATCTAGCTCTCAAGGAACATCTCAAATGATATCTCTGCTATGAAGTCCTCTCTAATCCCATGGGTAGGATTTAGTCTTTTCTTCTTCTACACCGATGAAATATACTCTATTTTGCACTATTTATCACATTCTGCTTTTTTTTTTATTTCACATTCTCCCTTCTTATTGGTGATACAATTTTTTTTTCCTGGAATACAGTATCTCCCTATAAAGTACATAGTCGGTTCTTTTCATTTCAGAAATTTTTCTTGTATTACATCACTGAAAACTTTTTCTGTTCCATTTCTTCTGCTGTTTACTTCAGGAAAATCAGTCATAGTTAGATTGGATCATACTTGTAGTCCATATGTATGATCTTCTTTCTATTGTTTTAATTTTTTGATTTTTTTCTTTATGAATTTACTGTGATTATATCAAATCTTTGTTTTGAGATCCCACTTTAGATTTTGGCTTTGTTTATGCCCTCAATTAAATATTTTATTTATTTCATTTTAACGATACTAGTTTTGTGTGCTTGTTGAGAAGTAAAAGGAAACATCAAAAAAGAATCCAAATGAAATCCTTTCATCTCTAGTCCATAAGTAAAAATGTTAAACAATTTTTCTCTATTCTTTTAAATTTAAGTATAAAATGGTGTTCTTCAATATGTGTTCTTAACTCCACAATTATCACTTTTATGTGATTTAATCTTTGTGGATTAAAAAAATCTAATTTGTATTCTGATTAGGTAATGGTATGGAAGCAAGCATTCGTGGAAAATCTCATTATATTTAGTTAAACTTGTTTCCATATTTACCCATTCTGTGTCGTTTAACTCTTCCATTTCTCCCACTCCCTCCTTTCCTTCTCTTTCTTCCTCTCCTTTCAACTGTTATGGTTTGTATATCTGACATTTCTTTTAATCTGTTGGTGCTTAACATGGTCAGCTCCATCAAACATGATTTGACATTCCTTCTCACTTTATATGAGATCTCTTGAGCTTTCACCTATATAGTTTGATCAATTAACATTACATGCTCAGGCCATTCTAAAATGAAAGGGCATGGCAGGATGCTTGCTCATTACTTGCATACATGCAGTTTGGAGAACTCAACTCTTTTTTCTCACCTGAGATTTCTTTAATATTCTGAGACACATCCATGCCATTCAGTTAAGAATGTATCTTACCCTTTTGGGAGAGTTTTAAAATTGTTCCACTGACATAGTGTGGAACCCAAAAGCCTTTGCTTTCATAAAAAGTGGTTCATTTTCCTATCTCGGCTTTGCAACTCTTATCAACCTAGCCCCAGTTTTAGGAAAAATGATGCCAGGAGATTTAAGAGTACTGAGAGAGACAAATCAGCATTTTTAATCCCTTGGAGGGTAGTAGATAGGAGAGAAACATCACCTGGTATTTCTTTGCCTGGTCTCCCACCCCTTCAAAACATCTTGTCACTTCTGTTCTCCTTTTTATTCCTATAATTTGTCCTTTTCTGATTATCTCTTTATGCTCTTCTTGGCTATACCAAAATAATGAGTTCTGGCAATTATTCTGTAACTGCTACTGAGTTACATAGCTGATAAAACAGGTGCTTATTCTGTTCAGAACTTTTCCTATTTATTTTTCTCTCATCCTCTTAATATTTTCCACCAAATGGGAGTGATTTCCTGGATTAATAGAGTTCCCAGGACTTTATCTTTTTGCCCTTTTTTCCCTCTGACCTGCATGTGAGTTGGGTGGTAGTGAGGGAAGTGAAAGGGTTAAGTTAGAATTATGACCAGCCACCAACAATCTTTTGCATTTTTCAAAGTATACTACTTTTTAAAAAGCTTTATTGGTGTATAATTGACTTTCAGTAATCTGCACATATTTAAATACAATTTGACAAGTTTGATATACATGCATACCCATGAAACCAAGACCATAATTAAGATAATTGCATCTCCATCTCCATCACTGACCAAAATGGCATTTCTCATGTTTTCTTTTTCTTTTATTTTTTTAATAAAGATTTTATTTATTTATTCATGAGAGATACAGAGAGAGAGAGACAGAGACGTAGGCAGAGAGAGAGGCAAGTTCCATGCTGGAAGCCCAATGTGGAGCTCAATCCCTGGACTCCAGGATCATGCCCTGAGCCAAAGGCAGATGTTCAACTGCTGAGCCACCCAGGCACCCCTCTCATGTTTTCTCACAAATCCTTCTTCCTGTCCCTAACTGATAACATCTCTTCGCCCATTACTAGATAACCACTATCAGTATAGATCAATATCTATCTAATCGATTTTATAAGTGAAATTGCATAGAATTCACTCTCCTTTTTTTTTGGATTTTCTTCACTTATTTGAGAGAGAGAGGGCGCAAGAAGATGGGGGAGCGGAGAAGCAGAGGGAGAGGGAGAGGGAGAAGCAGAAGCAGACTCTCTGCTGAGTGAGGAGCCCACCATGGAGCTTGATCCCAGGATCCTGGGATCATGGCCTGAGCCCAAGACAGCTGCCTAACCAACTGAGCCACCCAGGCACCCCCCCGCCCCCAGAATGTACTCTTTAATTTAGCATGATTATTTTTTTATTCATTGATATTATGGTATGTATCAATAGTTTATTCTTCTGTTTATTAGTTTATTATAGTTAATAGATATTATAGCATGCAACAATAGTTTATTCTTTTGTATTGCTGAGTAATATTCTATTGTTTGGATATAACAGTTTGCTTATTTAGTTATGTGTTAATGGACATTTGAGTTGGTTCCATGCTTTGGTAATTATAAATAAAGTTGCCATAAGAGTTATATAAAATCTAGGTTTGGATATTTACTTAAAAAAATATTTTATTTATTTATTCATGAGACAGAGAGAGAGAGGCAGAGACATAGGCAGAGGGAGAAGCAAACACCCACAGGAAGCCTGATGCGGGACTCAATCCCAGAATCCTGGGATCACTCCCTGAACTGAAGGCAGACATTCAACCACTGAGCCACCCTGGAATTCCTGGATATTTAGTTATTTCTTGGAAAAACTCAGAAGTAAAATGACTGGCTCATAAAATAGGTGTGTAAGGTTATCTATAAAAAATGTCAAACGTTTCCAAAGTGGTTATATATTTCCCATCAGCAGTGTGTAAGAGTGCCAATTCATCCATATCATCACCAATACTTGGCATGATCAGTCTTTTTAGTATTAGCAATTCCAAAAAGTATTAGTATCTATGGTTTATAAATTATATCTGTGACTAGTGATGTTGAGCATGTTTTCATGTGCTTAATTGCCATTTATTTGTCTGTTGTTTGTCTTTTTCTTTTTTAATTAGGTTGTCTCTTTTCTTAATATTGATGTTTGAGAATTCTTTAAACATTTGAGATACAAGTCCTTTATCAGATGTATGACTTCCAAATATTTTCTTTCAGCTTCATTTACTCAGTCAATTAAAGTTGCCCCTCAAGTAAATAATATTGTTTTTTAAACATTTTCATTCCCCTTTGTGCTTCATTTTATATAGTTTCTAATTGTCATGCTTTCAAGTTTCCCAGTCTTTTTTGGTGCCATGTCTAAACTGTAATTCATCCCAGACAGTCTATTTTTCACGCATGCTTTGAAGTTTTTATTTCTAGAAGTTTGTTTTGGGTCTTTTAAAATATCTTACATTTATCCACATAACTTTTTAAACATACAGAAGATGGATATTTCTCCTCCTTATGGGTTTTATTTTCTTGCTTTAAAAAAAAAAATACCTGGTAATGTTTTGGTTGGCAGACATTGTGAATTTTACCTTATTGAATACTGGATACTTTTGTATTCTTATAAATATTCTTGACTTTGTTCTAGAATATAGTTGTTATTTTTGAAACATTTGATATTAGATATTGCTTTTTGGCTTTGCTAGGTGGCATTGGAACAGTACTTAGTTTAAAGCCAATTATTCCCTACTATTGAGGTATGACCCTTCTGTGTACTCTGCCCTGTGCCCCATAACTTATGAAGTTTTTCAGTCTGTCTAGTAGGAAAAGAAATTATTTCCGGCTCTTTGTAAGGAGCTTTGGTTATTTTCCTCACATGCAGAGGCTGATAAGTACTCACCTGAATACTTAAGGGGGACGCTGTGGAAGTCATCAGAGTTTTCTCTGTCCTTTTCCCACTTGGTCTAGCTGGATTCTATTTGCTCACCTCACAGACCCTGTTAAGCTCTGCTTGGGCCCCCCATACCTGTGCAGCAACTCGGAGATGCTCTCACAGTAGCAAATTGGGGCAATTATAGGGCTCACTTTATTTGCTTTCTATCTCTTAAGGATCATTGAACTTTGTTGTTTGAGGGCTGGTGACTTGAAAACCATTATTTCCTATATGTAATGATATCTTTCTTGTTGTTTGGCTAGCTATGGAAGGAATATTATGTTTTTTGGAGAGTGTGGCATGAGGTCTTCCTTTATAAATGTTTTATTGCTGTTAGTAAACATTTTATTATATTTTAACATTAAAAAATTTATAGTTATTAGGTGAGAGCACTTCTGTGATCTACCTTTTAATCTAATATATGTACTCTAATGTTTTATTTTATTGCACATCTGTTTTTACTACTAGATTTTGTAATCCTGATGTCAGCTGAGGGTATTATGTTCCTTAAATTCTACAAAAGATTTACTTGAATCGCTTCTCAACATTTTGAAAAAAGTTTATTGCGCTCCACCCCCAGAAGTATACTTCAGTGCACAGAGGTTGAAACTGCATTAGTGCACGAAGAGGAAGGAGGAAGGGAGGAAGGAAAGGAAGGAGGAAAAGAGGAAAGAAGGGAAGGAAGGGAGGAAGATCAGCTGGTTGGGTTGGTCTGATTTAGTAAGACTATTGTGGAAAACTAGGTTTAAAACCTAGTTGGATAAACTGGCATATATATATGTGTGTGTGTGTGTGTATATATACACACACACACACACACACACATATATATATATATATATATATATATATATATATATATATATAAACTGATATATATATGTAGAGAATGCCAATATACTGAGTTCAGGATGTGATATTATGATATAATAGTAAGAATAAATATATATTTGGTTTTCATCATAGGTTCCTGAGAGCTCCTAAATGCCTCGGAATTTCCTGAGTGATATGGGTGAAAGGAGCATCGTTTGCTATTTGTAATTAACCCTTTTCAACCATACATGAATTCATGCTAATGAGGTGATACTTGGAGGATGGTGAATAGTTACAAAAAAAGCCAAGGCATGACTAGTGGGTTGAAACTTTCAGTCTTCTCATTCCCACCTCTTACTCCTGCAAGGAGGGAGAGAAAGGGTAGAGGTTGACTTAATTATGAATGGCCAATGATTTAATCAATAATGTCTAGTTAAGCCTCCATGAAAACACTAAATGACAAAGTTTGAAGGGCTTCTGAGTTGCTGGAAACATGAAGGTGCTAGGAGGGTGGGATGGTGAGAGAAGGTATGGAAGGTTCTTCTTCTCCATATCTTGCCCTATGTATCTCTTCTCTTTGGCTTCTTTTAAACTGTATACTTTATAATAATCTATTAATACTAAATAAAGTGTTGTCCCAAATTCTGGGAGCCACTCTAACAAATTATAAAACCCAAGTAGGGGGTCACCATGGGAACCTCTGAGTTACAGCAAGAACTGGTGGTCAGAAGTATGGGAAGCCTGAAGTGCAACTGATGTCTCAAATGGGGATCATTTTGTGAGACTGAGCCCTTACCTTGTGGGTCTGTGCCAATTCTGGGTAGGTAATGTTAGAATGAAATACACTGGAAAAGACCCAGGTAGTGTTCTCAAGGAATTAGAGAATTGCTTGATGTAGAAACTCCAGATGTTTGGAATCAAAATCGTTGTGACTAAAGAAAAAAAGGTTTTCTTTTTTACAAGGAACCTCATACCTTTTAGGTGAAGAGGAGTGGGAATGACATAAAATTGTGAATCACATACTATGTATATAATCCTTATTTTTATCCACCTGTAGCTTTTATTCTTTTCCCTTTTGGTTGGAGAGCTCAGTTACTGGCCCAAAGACATGGACCAATCTATCCTGCTCTCCCTGGTCACATGGATGGTCCATGGAAGTTGTGACATTAGGGAAAAGTGAGGGCTCTTGGCATAAGATAATTTGATTCACTCTTCTCTGTTTTGGAATTTAAGCCTTAAGCTGACACATGAAAACAAATGGTAGTTGGGATTGGTGCTAGTCACTTGATGCCAACTATCTAGAGAGAAGATCCTAAACTTCAAAGGGATTTTTATTTTCTAACTTAGAGCCATATTTATAAATTCTATTTTTGTTAAACTAACCAGATTTTATTTGTACTTACTTAATATCAACATACCTTATTTAATATAGGCTTTAAGCGATTTGGTACTACAAGAAGATAAAATTTGAATGTATGATTAAGGGGACCTGGTAGGCTCAATCTGTTAAGTGTCTACCTTCAGCTCAGGTCATGGTCCCAGGATCCTGGGATCGAGCCCCACATTGGGCTCCCTGCTCAGCTGGGAGTCTGCTTCTCTCTCTCCTTCTGCCCCTTTGCCTTCCCCTGCTTGTGCTTTCTTCTCTTGATCATTTGTACTCTCTCTCTCAAATAAATAAATAAAACCTTTGAATGTATGATGAAACCTGATGCTAATAGGTAGGTGCCCCAGGTCACAGAGGGCTTAATATTTCATGTTGTGTTACTTGGTATTTATTCTGTAGTGGTTTAAAACAACACAAGTTTATTATCTTACTGCTCTGTAGTTCAGACATCTCACATGGGTCTCACTAAGTTAAAATTAAGATGTCATTACAAATCGTGTGAGAAAGAAGAGAGTAGAATGAAATATTTAAATGTTGAAAGGAAAAGAACCCATTAGCTTAAAATTCTGTATCCAATGAAGTTATTATTCAAAAGTGAAGGAGAAATAACAACTTTATCTGAAAAACAAAACAGGGAATTTGTTGCTAATAGTCCCTGTAAGAAATGTTAAAAGACATTCTTTATAGAGAAAGAAATGAAAGAAAATGATGCAAATCAGAATCTTAAGTCTATGTTAAGAAATGAAAAGCATTAAAGAAGGAATAAAAGATGGTGAAACTAAAACTTTTAATGGTATTAATGGATATTAGAGGTAATTTTTCAATATAATGATAGCAATGATGTATTGAGTAATTATAGCTTATGGATAAGCAAAATAAATGACAGGAATGTTATAAAGATTAGAAAAAGAAATAGGAAATACTCTGCAATTAGGTAATCTGTGTTACCTGTAAAGTAGTATAGAATTATTTGAAAGTGGACTTAGGTTAGTTATCAATGTATGCAGCAAACTCAAGGGAAATCACTAAAACATTAAAAATATTAAAAATTCTAAATAAATATTAAATACTAAATACAAAGAATGTAGAAATACAAAAAATTGATATCTTAACAGATGAGACAAGATAAAATTACATAAAATGCTCAGTTTAAACCAGAAAAGACAAAGAAGGAAATACAAAGAAAGCAAAAAAAAAGTGTTATGAATAGAAAAAAGTTACAAATATGATAGATACTAACCCTATATCAATAATCACTTTAAATGTTACCGATCTAAATATACCAACTTAGTAGCATAGACTGATAGAATGGATAAAAACCCAAATGTATTTTGTCTATAGGAACACACTCTAAGTATAAAACACAGATAAATTAAAAGAAAAATAAAAAAGGAAATACCATGCTAACACAAATCAAAAGAAAGTTGGAATATCAAAACTAATTACAGAAAAAACAATTTAGATAAAAAAAATTACCAGGGATAAAGGAGGCATTATATAATGATAAATAGGTTTGAAGAATATGTAACAATCTTTAATGTGTATGTACCCTACAGAGCATCAAAGTACATGAGACAAAAACTGAAAGAACTACAACAAGAAATAGTCAAACCCACTATTTATTTTTATTTTTATTTATCTATTCATGAGAGATACAGAAAAAGAGGCAGAAACATAGGCAGAGGGAGAGGCAGGCTCCTCGCAGGGAGCCCAGGACCCTGGGATCATGACCTGTGTCAAAGGCAGATGCTCAGCCACTGAGCCACCCAGGTGCCCCACAAATCCACTATTTTAGTTGGAGGCTTCAACATCTCTATCAGTAATTGACAGGTCCAGCAGGTGGAAAATTAGTAAGGATATAATTGAGATGAAGAGCAGCATCAATCAGTAGGATCTAATTGACTTTTATAGAACATTTCATTCACACAGCAGAATGCACATACTTCTTAAGGTCACATGGAATATTCACCAAAATAAACCACATTCTGGCCCACAAAACACACAACAAATTTAAAAGGTCAGAGATCATACAAAGTATGCTCTTAGAATACAATGGAATTGAAGTAGAAACCATTAGTAGTAGATGCCAGAAAGGTAACTGGCAAATCTCATTTGGAGATTAAACAACACATTTCTTTTTTTTTTTTTTTTAATTTTTATTTATTTATGATAGGCACACAGTGAGAGAGAGAGAGAGGCAGAGACACAGGCAGAGGGAGAAGCAGGCTCCATGTACCGGGAGCCTGACGTGGGATTCGATCCCAGGTCTCCAGGATCGCGCCCCGGGCCAAAGGCAGGCGCTAAATCGCTGCGCCACCCAGGGATCCCTAAACAACACATTTCTAAGTAACACATGAGTCAGAAGAAGAAATCTCAACTAAAATCAAAAGTATTTTGAAGTGAGTGAAAATAAAAATATGACTTCTAAAAATCTGTAGAATGCAGCAAAAGCTGAGCTTATAGGGAAATTTATAGCATTGAATATGTGTATCAGAAAGAAAGAAAGACCTAAAATAAAGAATCTAGGCTCCTACCTTAGGAAACTAGAGGAAGAACACTTTAAAATTAAGCAGTTATATTAAAATAAATAATAAAAATTAGAAAACAGGAAAACAGTAGAGGGAAAAAATGAAGCCAAAAGCAGGTTTTTGAAAAAAAAAAATCAATAAAACTGATAAATATCTAGCCAGGCTAACCAAGAAAAGCAAAGAGAAGACACAATTACTAATATCAGAAATGAAAGAGGGGCCATTACTACTGATCCTATGGACATATAACATAAAAAAAAATAGCAAAGGAATATTACAAACTACACTATGGTCTATAAATTTGGTAACAGGTGATGTGAACCAGTTCTATGAAAGAGACAATCTATAAAACCTGACACAAGGAAAAATAATCTGAATAGTTACATATGTATTGAAGATATCAAATCAATAACTTTCCAGACAAGAAAGCACCAGTTCCAGAAAAGTTCACTAGTGAATTCTGTCAGATATTTAAGAAATATCAATTCTTTACAGTCTTTTCCAGAAAACATTCTATAAGGTCAGCTTTAATTCCATACCAAATTACAGAAAATTACACAAAAGAAAAACTATAGACTATCTCTTGTGAACATTAAAATATTCATCAATATCTTAGCAAATCTAAACAACAATCTAAAGAAACAGTCATATACCATGATCAAGTGGTCTTTATTCCAAGTAGAAAGTCTGGTTCAACATTTATAAATTAATGTAATCAATTATATCAACAAGCCAAAGAAGAAAACTCATATAAGCATAACAATAGATGCAAGAAAAGCATTAGACAAAACCCAATATCCTTTCATAATAAAAACCCTCAGTGACCTAGGAATAGAAGGGAACTTCTTCAACTAGATAAAGAGCATCTACAAAAAGCCTAAAGTTATCATCATACTTAATGGTAAGAAACTAGACACTTCCCCCCAAAGTTTAAGAACAAGCCAATAATGTTTTTTGTTTTGTTTTGTTTTGTTTTGTTTGTTTTGTTTTGTTTTTAAGAATGTTTCTTCTATGCAACATCATACTGGAAGTCCTAGCTAATTCAATAAAAAGGAATCAAAGATAAAAGTACACAGTTTGAGGAGGAGGAAATAAAACTGTTTGCAGATTGTCCATGTAGAAAATGCCAAAGAATCAACAACTAAAAACCATCCCAGAACTAAAAAATGGATATAACAAGGTTGTAGGATATAAGGTTAGTATACAAAAGTCAACTGCTTTTTTATATCAGAAATGGTTAATTGGGATTTAAAAATAAAAAATGCCAGTTAATTAGCACCAAAAAACCTGAAATATTTAGGTATAAATCCAACAAAGTATACATGAGATCTATATCAGGAAAACTACAAAATTCTTATAAAAAAAAAACAACAACAAAGAACTAAATAAATGGAGAGACAGCTCATGCTCGTGTATAGAAAGACTCAACCTTATTAAGATGTTATTTCTTTCAACTCTATAGATACAAATAATTCCAATAAAAACCCTAGGAATTTATACCTTGAATATTGGCAAACTGATTCTGAAATGTATATGCAACAGCAAAAGACCTTGAATTGCCAATGCAATACTTAAAGAAGAACATAGCAAAAGAACTGGCATTACCCAACTTCAAGACTTAACTACAGAACTACATAATCAAGACAACGTGGTATTGGTGAAAGAATAGGCAAATAGGTAATAGAAGAGAGTAGTTAATCCCCAAGTAGACACAAATATAGTCAACTGATCTTTGGCAAAGGAGTTAAGGCAATTCAGTAGAGACAAAATATTCTATTTAATGAATACTGCTGGAACAATTGGACATTTGTATACAAATAAATTTAAATAAAGATAAATAAATATCTAGACACTAACCTTACAGTTTTCACCAGTTAGTTCAAATTGAATCATGGACCTAAATGTGAAATGCAAAAATATAAATCTTTAAAAAAACATATCAGAGAAAATTTAGGTGACGCTGGTTTTGGTGATGAATTTTTAGATACAACACAGAAAGATTGATCTATGAAAAAAAATAGTAAGTTGGAATTCATTGAAATTAAAAACTTTGCTACATGAAAGATAACATGAAGAGAATGAGAATACAAATCACGGGCTGGGAAAAATATTTGCAGAAGATATATCTGATAAAAGACTGTTATGCAATATGCAAAGAGCTCTTAAAATTCAACTATAAGAAAACAAACAACCCAATTAAAAAATAGGCAAAAACCTACCAAAGAACATACACAGATAGCAATAAGGTTGTTCAACATCAGATGTCATGATATTGTTACAAATTTAAACAATAATGTGAAACTACTACCTATTAGAATGGCTAAAAATTAAAAAAAAAAAAACACCTAATAATATCATATGAAAACAAAGACATGGAGCAACAGGAACTCTTATTCTTTTCTAGTAGGGATGAAAAATAGTAGAGACAGTATAGAAAGCAGTTTAGCATATTCTTACACAGCTAAATATAATCTAACCAAATGATATCGCAATGTGTTTCTAGGTATTTACCTAGATGAGTTAAAAACTTATATTCACACAGAAAAATTGCACATAAATATTTATAGCAACTTTATTCCTTATTGTTGCAAAGTGAAAAGCAACCAAGATGCCCTTCAAAAGATGAATGGGTAAACCAATTGTAGTGCACCAATACAATGAAATATCATTCAGCAATAGAAAGAAATGAGTCATCAAACCACTAAAAGACAAGGAGAATTTTTAAATGCATATTGCTTTGTGAAAGAAGCTAGACTGAAAAGGCTAAATACTGTATGATTCCAATTATATGGCATTCTGAAAAGGCAAAATTATAAAGACAATAAAACAATTGGTGGAGAAGGGCAGGAAAGTTTCAAGGGGAGAAGGGCAGGGTTGAATAGATGCAGCACAGGGAATTTACAGGGTGGTGAAACTATTCTTTATGATACTTTAATGGTAAATATATGATATACATTTATCAAAATTCATAAAACTATACAACACAAAGAGTCAACCCTAATATAAACAATAGACTTTAGTTAATTGTAATGTATCAATGGTGGTTTATCCATTGTAATAATGTACCACACTAATGCAAGAAATGTTAATAATAAAGGAAATTTTGAGGAGGGGAGAGAGTGGAGCCTAATGGAACCCTATATACTATTTTTTTAATTTACTATCAACCTAAAACTTCTCTAAAAAATAAAATATAATCATCATCATCATGATAATAATGATAAAAACAAAATCAAGGTGTTGGCAGGCTATGTTCCTTTCTGGAGACTCCAAGAGAAAAATCTTCAACTTTTTTCCATTTTCAAAGCCAGCAATGTACCATCTCTCTGAGTCTACCCTTGCCATCATATCTCTTTCTCTGACCATAGCTGGAAGAGGTTCTCCACATTTAAAGACTAATGTGATTAACTTGTTCCTACCTATATAATCCAAGACAATGGTCCCATCTCAAGACCCTTTCCTTAATCACATTTGCAAAAACTTTTTTTTGCTATATAAAGTAACACAAATTTACATCTTGTCATGTAAATTTGGACATGCCCATTAGGTCATGGGACATCTTTGAGGGGCCATTATTCTGCCTTCTATGACCATGTCAGTCATAAAAAAAAAAAAAAAAGGAGAAAGTAAATTCCAGAAATATTTAGAAGTAAAAATACCGAGGACTTAATGTTTGAATGTGTATGAAGCACTGGGGGCCTCAAGGATGAGGACTAGGTATAAATTACAATCACATCCAGATTATTGGTTTGAGGACATGGTAATGAGTAATCTATTGAGACTTTCTACATAGTTCCATGGCCCTTTAGGGACAATATTACTAAGAAGTAAACAAGACTGACTTTTAGGAGAATTTACCGATTTCATGATTCCTGGCTAACTACTTTGTGGATTATAACATAGGTATTTCTGACCTAAACAAAAATGAAAAAAAATTAAAAGTTTTAAAAATATGAATGACAAAGAAAGTTTTTCACTTTTCCCTACCACCATGTTTGTTAAAGTCATGACCAGATAAACCTATAAATTTGCCCCAACTTAGGAATGTTTAATGACTTCCCCTAAAGAATCCAAACACCTTGGGATCCCTGGGTGGCGCAGTGGTTTAGCGCCTGCCTTTGGCCCGGGCGCGATCCTGGAGACCCAGGATCGAATCCCACATCGGGCTCCCGGTGCATGGAGCCTGCTTCTCCCTCTGCCTATGTCTCTGCCTCTCTCTCTCTCTCTGTGTGACTATCATAAATAAATAAAAATTAAAAAAAAAAAAAGAATCCAAACACCTTGATATGATTCTGAAATTCCCCAATTTCAGCTCTACTCACTTTCCTCTCACTTGTACCTGGGTTTAGACATGCTGAAATTCTTTCATTTCTTTCATTGAGCCATGTCTCCCTCTTGCCTCAAAGCTTTGAACACGCTGCTCCTTCTGCCTAGAAAACGCTTCTCTCCTTTGCTTGGCTATTCCTTTGGATTTCCTTTCAGAAGTCACATCTTTCAGAGGCTTTTCCCAGCCTTTTGAATCTGAGTTAGGTAGCCTACATGTTCTGTGACAGCCATCTGTATATTTCCTATTATAATGATTGTTATCCTAAAGAGCAATTACCTATTTAATTGCTTCCATTCATGGACTAAAAACTGTGAGGGTAGAGACAACACCTGGCCTGTTCAACATTTTGTCTCCGGTGACTAGCATGGTATCCAGTACAGAGTGGATGCTGTGAAAATACTTCATCAGAATATTTTGGGAATCAGTATTTTCTGAAAGCTCTCTCCCATAATGCTAGTGTATAGTTGGGGTGATGAAACAGTGGTATTTTCTTCTTTCATATTACTAACATTAACCACCCTTCCTCATCTCATTCCAACCAGTTTTTATGCCAGAGAATAAACATTTCCCTGATAGAAAAGAGACTCAAAGACTGTTAGGACTGATTGGGAGAAGAAATAAAGGTACAAAATAGGATTGGAGGGAAATTTATTAAATCCAGTTTTAGAATGAGTTTTATATTGCTGTATGGTTAGTAGATAAGTTCAATATATATCTTGAAGTTCAGAGAAGAGATAGTTCAAGGTTGCTGATACATATCTAGATAAGACTACAGGATCTTTATTCCAAGTGCTATTAAAAATTGTCAGAATAGTTTCATTGGAGCAGTGGAGAAAATAAATAATAAGGAAGAGGAGTCAGTGTAAATCAACATTTTAAGAACTTTGAGCAAAGGTAAAAGCTATTGAATAGCTGTTTTAAAATATATCAGATTTTTAAAAAATATTTCAATATAGTTGACATTAATGACATACATTAGTTTCAGGTGTACAACATAGTGATCAACTTGTTTATACATTATGCTATTCTCATCACAAGTGTA
The DNA here is from genome assembly GCF_011100685.1 of Canis lupus familiaris. Lineage (NCBI taxonomy): Eukaryota > Metazoa > Chordata > Mammalia > Carnivora > Canidae > Canis > Canis lupus. The sequence continues at coordinate 16,063,804 of NC_049248.1, forward strand.
GCTACCATCTGTCAACATACAATCCTACTACAATATCATTGACTCTAATCCCAATTCCATACTTTTTATTCCTGTGAATTATCCGTTCCATAACTGGAAGCTATATCTCCACTTCCCTTCACCCATTTTGCCTATCTCCCTACCTTCCTCCCATCTGAAAACCATCCATTTTTTCTCTGTATTTATGGTATGATTCTGCTTTTTTTTGTTCATTTGTTTTGTTTTGTTGTAGATTTGATATATGAGTGAAATAATATGGCATCTCAGATAAAAGGAAGCATATTTCTTTCAAAATAACTATCGATCATCTCTTTTTTTCTGACAGGAGAGAAGCTTGAAGAGATTAAAGAATGTTGTTATAGTACCAAAAAGATTGAAGATAGAGGTGTTGGGAGGAATGTATGGTAGAGACTTGTTTTTAAGGTATAGAAATGAAGAAGGTCAAGAGTACAACTGGATAAAGAGAACACCCTCCATCCCTATTTTGTGAGATTGGGAATGAACAGGGATATTTGTGGAAAGAAGAATTTGACAAGGATGATCCTGATTGACATAATTTTTCTTTGAAATAAGAATCAGGGTATTCTATTGAACTGAAATGTATTTGTAGATATAGTGCTATCACTGTTTACTGGATAGAGAATTGAGTACTAAATACAACCCCTAAGTTTTAGATAAAATGTATATAGTTCAAAGAAAAATAAATTAAAAGAAGAGACATGAACCTGAATTCAATGAAATAAAAAATATTTTTTTGCAAAAATTTACTTCAGTTTTTTTTTTCCGACAACTTATGATAGGCTAAAGAAGTACATCTACGTTTGCTTTTAATTTCAAGGAACACATCAGCCTTCTCTCAATCATCTTCCCACCCCAAAGTTATTCTACATTTTTAAATATTATTACAGAAGTTTCATGCTTTGATGTCAAAACACCTAACTGATAATATCTACCTAAGTTTAGTCTGACTCTTAATATATTTTGAAATATGAACTAAAATTGGTCTGAGAAGCTACAAATATCATTTTCAGTAAAAATTACCTCAAGAAGCAGTAATATGTGTTAGTTTTTTTAAACGAGATATATGTTAGGTTTTTAAGTGATGAAACTATACACATTGCTTATATGTCTGTGCCAATGAATTAAAAAAAGAAAGCATAGAATAAATAACAGAATTTTAGAACAATAAAATAGGTAATAGGTAATAAATAAGTGTATTATTTACAATATTAGAAGTAGCAGAAGCACGAAAGGGTGATAATATATTGGATTATCAAAATAATGTATAATTTGGAATTGGGCTGTTTTTGTGCTGACAGTTGACTCCGTGATGTTTTGTGTAATTCCTTTACCTAAAATAAATATGCAATAGTGGAAAAGCTTGATTTAGAAGGAGATGATTTCTATTATCTATCTATCATCTATCTATCTATCATCTATCTATATGCATCTACCTATCATCTATCAATCATCTATTTTTTTTTTCAGTAGTTATCTGCAATGCTGGGAACCTTCTGTTCTCCCTCAATCATGTGCAAGACCTATCTCTTTAAACCTTCCTAGATCTGGGCATGTGGTGAACTGTTTGGTTTTCAAAAGTATTCTCTGTAAATAAAGTCAAGTAAATCTAAGTAAATGAAAGGAGTTCTTAAGTCAACAGATCTGGAATTAGTAGGTGCTAATTGTCAATAGTGATTGTCTAACACATGAATAAAACATATAAGATTTGAGTGGATGCTATCAACAAGCTCAGAATAAATAAAAGTTTACCAGACTGCAAACTAAAATTTGTGAGATTTCACCAATTTCTTATTACTTCACTTGATCTTAAATGAGTAAAAAAAAATACTACATGTCTTACATTGTGACTGTTTTTTTCTATTTTCTTTGTTGCTAATGCTTTTTATTTTATTCAATAAAATTTCCTTATTGCTTAAATTATAATTTCATAAGGCACTAATAATTTCTGTTTTGGATGCTAAAGAAGTATCCTTTATTTTTTTCCTGATGTGATCTATGTTTGCATTTTCCTATGTTTAAGACATAAACATGTAAATAAATGAGAAGTTAAAGTGAGTTGATGTTATAGAAAACACTTGTGTTAAAGGATTAAATAGTCATTGAGGACATTTTCCAAAGTATTTTATTCCCACATTCTTTGGCTGCAATTATTAACTGATCTATTTCTATTATTGTTAATAAACAGTGGAGATTGTGCTATATTTTAAAATTAAGATTTTCTAATATTTGAAGTGTTCCATATTTTATTGCTGACTTGGTTTTGCAAAAATGTAGTACAACTCTCTCTAAATTTGCCACTTGGCAAACGTTTATTGTAACATAATATAGATCTAAATTTTATTTTATTTATTTATTTTTTTTTAGCAAATATCTGTTTAATGAATAGACATATAAAATAATTTAAGTAACAATTTTTGAGTGTCACAGCCAGGAAAGTCAGATTATCTAAACCTGAACAGATGATATATTGTCTTCTCCAAGTTAACTCCAGATCAATTAGCTGTGAGTACCAACATTTCATATTCACTGCAATGAGAATCCCTTGGTGGCTACATAAGAACTCAATTGGAAAGAATTCTGTGATTAAATACTAATGTCTGCTAAGCCAACAGAATAGAAAGAGAGCTACCACCTTTGCTGTAAAGTAACCCCTAAGATGTGTCCTACCCCCCTTACTCTACAGATAAACTAGGCTTCAGAGTGTTAACACATTTTATTATATGTCACATAATCAGTGGAAAAATTATGATACAAACTCAGACTCTCAAATTCTTGACTATATTGTCTCTTCTCACAGTCTGCTGACTATATCTCTTCCATTGAGACTATCTTACTTTTACCATGATAGGTGCTTTTATCCTTAGAGGATTACAAACAACCTCTAGGAATAAACACAAGTTGGTTGTTACGTGATGAACGTTAAGTTAAATAAGAAGTTTGAAATACAGTATCTAGCATATGGTGAACAATCAGTGCGTATTCTTTTTTTTTTTTTTTTCAGTGCGTATTCTTGAATATTATTTCTTTAATATTACTCTTCTCTGGTTGCTATATTTAAAAGTCACCTTTCTCTCTGGGCCATTTTCTCATGTAGATCTAAATTTTAATGCTGTTTGCATTTTATGACATTATTGAAAATTTCTTAATGCCACACATACTGCAATATGGAATGTTTAGGAAATCATTGGTTCAGAAAGAAGAGATAAGATTTTGTAAACTGGTTTCATTCAAATTAGATTTTCTTTTGGGGGAATCCCTGGATGGCTCAGCGGTTTAGTGCCTGCCTTCGGCCCAGGGTGTGGTCCTGGAGTCCCAGGATCGAGTCCTACATCAGGCTCCCTGCCTTTCTCTCTGCCTATGTCTCTGCCTCTCTCTCTGTGTGTCTCTCATGAATAAAGAAATAAAATCTTAAAAAATATATATATTTTTTCTTTCAAAACACTTTAAATGAAAAAGATAAATTTAAGCATAAAACTTGAAAAGTATAGCACTTTGCCTTTTCTTAAACCTCATCCTTGAATCTTTATGGTATTTAATTCTCATAACTATTTTTAGCATTAGCCTTTAAGCAGGTCAACATTTTTGAATAGCAACTTTATGCCAGTTATTAGAGACACAAAGATATTAAAGTAGGAGGATAAATAAATAATTTTATTTAAATAATGGATTGCTGAGTAGTATTTAAAATACTAACTCTACATGAAATAAAAATTAAATGTTTTCAAAAGTTAATTACAAAAGAATAGGAATGATATGCTACCATTTACAGAAAATTTTAAACACAAGGAAATAAGAACATACATTGCTTATGAATTATACATAAAGTATGGAAACCTTCACCAAAGTAGAGTGAGTAGAAAGAGACTAGAAAAATAAGAGGTTGTCCAATCACAAAATACAAAAGAAGCCTCAAGAGGGATTCAGACAATACCTAGAGGGCAATGGAGAGTGACTAGAGTGTTTTACATGTTTGAGAAGATATGCAGAAGCATACATGGCATAATCAGGTGTACGCTTTAGAAAGATTCACTGGAGGGATGTGTGGGTGGCTCAGTTAGTTAAGTGTGGGAGCCTTTTTGATTGGGGCTCAAGTCATGATCTCAGGGTCATGAGATCAAGCCCCATGTCAGGCTTCACATTCAGTGGGAAGCCTGCTGGAGATTCTATCTGCTTCCCCCGACCCCACCCTGCATGCAGGCACTCTCTCTCTCTCAAATAAATAAATAAAACTTAAAGAAAAAAAAAGGAAAAAAAGATTCCTTCAGGTTTCTGCATGAAGACATTGGATGTGGATAAGACTGGAAAACCAACCAGTTAGGAGAATAGGGCATTAATCCAGGTGAGAGATGACTGTGGCTCGAATTGGGGTAATTCAGTGGGAAGGAAGAAAGTAGACAAATTTGAAAGGCATTAGAGATTTCATAGAAAAAGACTCAATTGACTTGATTTAGTCAATGAGGAGGGGAAGAAATGTTTCCAGCCCATCTGTGAATCCTCATCTAACAGTTTATAAAAAGTATAGAGAATCACGTTGTATGTTACATTACATCAGGGAGATGCAATTGGCAAAATCCAGATTGTGAGACAATCCACATAAACAAACCTTTCAAGGTCTTCCAGGAATAATCTATAAGGGGGAAGAAGATAAGGACGGAAGGAAGGGCCTAGAGGTCAGTGGTCCTTAACTACAGGTAGTTTTGCCCTCCCACTGGATATTTGACAGTTGGCAAGTATTTGCGGTTATCGCAACCTGAAAAGTACTATGGCATCTAAATAAAGGTTTAGGATTATGCTAAACATCCAACTTTACATAGGACAATCCCCTATAACAGTTGTCAGCCCCCGGTGTCAGTTGTGCTGATGTTAGAAAATCCTGCTATAGATTACATGATACTTAAAAGGCATATCAACTAACTACAACTAACTACAATTTATGGACCTTCAAATTAAAACATGTCTAAAGAATGGACACTCATATATATGTGAACATTGACTAGATATTTGATAATAGTAACAATCTACTATTGTATTTTAGATACGGTATTATAGTCACCCTTTAAATAGTCCTTATCTTTTAGAAGTATATATTGAAATGCTGATGAATGAAATTATATGATATCTAGGGAAGAGATAATAAATAGATGGGGACAAATGATATTTATTAGGATTGGATGAGGGTATGTGGGGGACTTGATACATTATCTTATCTACTTTTGTGTTTGTTTAAAAATATGCGTGATTAAGAAAATGATTCCAATAAATAAAAATAAAATAAATAAATAGAACAGAAAAAAAAAGAAAACAATTCCAGTTTTCTTTTTTGCACGATACCACTCACCGAAGTGAAATAAACATAAATTATAAAATATTTTTTCTCTCTTTCCTCATTCTCTACTCCATCTTTTCCTTCTTGTTCTTTTTTTCACAGGTGATTTAATGATATAGGTACTCCTGTAAACATGCTTTGTTAACATATATTTGAGCATTTTTTCATATTGTTAAATATTTTAAAAATATTATTTAAAATGCTTCATAACATATCACATTGTGGAGATATTTATTAATTTTTTGCTTTAAAATAATTATTATGGGTAGGTGCATAAATCTGGTGGGGGTTTCTCATTGTTTCCTCAAGATAAAATCTCTAATGTGAGATTACTGAATTAAGGATACTAATGAATATCAGCTTTTTAGCTCAATCTACAATCAAATTTATGTCCCTAAAATTCTTATCAGTTTATGGCTTCAAAGTAAATATTTTGTTGCACCCTCATCTCTAGATGTTATCATTTTATAAACTATATTCTAAAGAACCAGGTATAATGAGATTTTCTTTTATTTTGTATTCTTTGGTTTCTTACTTTTTTCATATATTTAATAATCACTTATTTGCCATTTGGCATACTATTAAAAATAATCTACCCAATTTATTTGCCTCTTGGTTTTTAATTCTGTGTATAATAACTTAGGCATAAAATAATTATTGATTTTAACTAAAATCTCTTATTTTTTCCTGTCTAATGTGTTCTATGTGTTCTATTATTTTTCATCACATCACTACCATACTGATATTATCTATCTATTTTGTTATATTTTAAAATAGCTAATTCTATTTAGCTTTTAATTTATTTAACTGTTTGGTATGACTTTTTCTATTAATTATGTTGGCACTAATTACTAAATGATTCATTAACTTGTGATATCCAATATCTTAAAATACAATGTAATATGTGCTAGGATCTGTTTTTCTGTATGCCATCAACTTACCTGCCAAATTGTTTGTCTATCTTGTTGACATATTTTAATTATATCATTAATTAACCACCACATTTTTATTCATTGTATATTAAAGTGTGTTTTATACTTTATTGGCTTTTAGAATGTTTTAATATCTTTATGTCATCATAATTAAAATTTTTCTGGACCCTTTTTAATCACAGTTTTTTTTTTTTGATAATTACTAGAATCAATTATTGAAATTTCAATGTTATTTTATTAGGCCTTTGGAATTATTTCAGATATATAAAGAAATTTGGAGGAGATTCATCATCTTTAAATGATTTTCTCAATTAGGTAAAAAATTTATCCATACATTCTTTCAATTTTCCTTAATATTTCTAAGTACACTTTGTAGTAGTATTTTGACGGATACTGTACATTTCTTGTAAAGTTTATTATTGAGAATTGCGTTTTTGTTTCTTTCGTGGATGGGATCTTTAAAGTTTTCTAACTGGCTATAACACTAGATGAGAAAACTATTGAATTTTATATTATATTTTCTTTCTGGGTATTGACACTATTTTTGTTACATTTGAAAGATTAATTTAACTTTCTTGAATCTTCTGATAAGAGAAATAAATAATTCACATTTAATAACAGTTTGTACCCATATTTCTGATAGGTAATTATTATTTTTGCTATATCACATAACAGAATTTCCAAAATCCCAATATATAGATTGTATTCTTGCTTCTTTTTTAAAGCATAATTCTTTTGTGAAAAGATATAAAGGGAATTAAAATTAAACAATAGCATACAATTATGTCAGATAGCACTCCCTCAATAAGCACAAAAAGGGCACACCCCAAATTTGAACCACCAAATTCATAATCATCTAAAATCTGTATTCATTGCCTTAATTCATTTCTATCACAGTGTGATGGTGGTATAATATCCACAATGAATGACATTGAAACTCAAGATGGGAAGCCAGAAACATTTCTAGCAATAGTAAAACTTTCTGACTTGGGGTTGTAAAATAAAATAGCTTGGTAGGAGCAGGGATGTCTTCAGGGAAGTAAACTGTGCATCGTTTGGGTGGAGAAAAGCAGTACAGATAAAGACAGCAAGAAGCCACTTGGAAACTAGGTATGCTCAGATAATCGGTATCAGGATAACTGAAATCCACGAAAATTCCCAGTTCTCACTTTGCTTTGCTCCAAGGAATACACATTCTGTGTTGCCTACGGAATATTTATATAGATTAGTATTTTTTCTCAGCTTGAATTTATAAATGTGTGTCACACAAATGGTAAGATTTTCTAAAAGTGTTTATCTGTTAAGAACTTCAAACCTCATAAAAACAAGTTAAATGCTTTTCACACAACACTTTCTAGACAAATAAGAAAACTCTTCACTTTCAAAACCAGTAAGTATTATAAACTGGCATATACCAAGTAAAGGCTAAATGAATGTCAAATGAACTATGAATACATGCCTTTATTTTTGTAAATAACTAATGTTCAAATATCTTCAATGTTGTCACAAGATTTTGTTCATATGCTTAACTAATGTCATAGCAGTAACAGTATCTAGAAGAAAATTTTTATAATAAATTTCCAGTTGAAGTATTGCAATGGACATGTTCAAGAGAATCAAATCTTCATAATATCTTGTTCAGTTATAATCCTAATCAAGTCCGCAAATCACGCCTTTCTATAATGTAAGATAAATGATTAAGGGTCCATTTTGTTGTTAATTCCCATTAGCACTGATGAGCCCCAAGCACACGTATCAAAGGCAGAATAGACTCTTTAAGAACTAAGACATCTTAAATATCTTAAAGAGGTACGATAATTCAAAATGTCTAAAATTTGATAGCACTTCAAGATCACCATTGTCTTAAGCAAAGTACTGGAAGGTGTTGGTAATTCAGTCAATAGAAGACACCCCTTTATTTTAAACCAGCTCTGAACGATTGTTCCTCAATGGTGTAGAGGGAAGCTCTTCTGAAAATATTGTCATTTGTTTGTATCCAAAGCTCTTCTGGAAACGGCGTCAACTACCTGTAGCCATTGAAAACTTTCTAGCACTAAAAAAAAATAAGTGAACATCAGTATTAAATTTCTCCCTAACAACTTGTGTCTGGTTCTGTCTAAGCTCTGCATGTAATCTTCTTTATTGAGAAGCTGGTTCTTCCTGCCTCCCATTTTTTTCTGTTTTAGAAACAATTTTACAGAATCTCTTTATAATCATGGGCTGAAAAATATCTTCCTTGTAGGACTCTGATCCACTAGGAATCCTTCACTTTGGTCCTATAGCTAGCTACCTTAGCAAGCTCAAAATTCTATTAAGCAAATTCTAAAAACAAGTAATCCCAATGATGTCTGACTATTTATATCTTCCTAATTTTCTTTTCTTATGAAACATTATGGATGCATATCTGTGGAGCTGAGAGGCTGAAATGGTCTCAACAATTTCCCTTCACATTATTTATTTTCCCAAAGATTGCTTTTAAAAGTCTAATTACCTGCCAAGGCTAATGCTACCTTTTGCTTTAAAACTTCTCTTGCTCTAATGTACAGAAAGATATTTTTGCCAAGTTGGGTTAGGAATGGCAATAATGGCAAATAAAAACCTAAATTAAGGAAGAGAGTGTAAATAAATTTTTAATCATACAAAATTTAGTACTTATGTTAAGAAACGAAATATTAAAAGTCATTTTATACAGAGTGAATTTACATCAGAGCTGAATTTAAAGTTGTGAAGCTTTGAGTGATATGATAATCATGTTTTTCCCCTTTCAGTTGTACTAAGAGATTGAAATTTATATACTCAATAACTAGAAAAGTATCATAAAGGATCAGACTGGAGGAATCTGTCTCTCTCTATTTTTTGCTGTCACTCCCACAGTGATTTTAATATTTTTCCTATGTCTTTGCTGATTTCTTGTGCCAAACATTGTTTTCAAACACAGACGGTTTTGAAATGAGTGCTATAAACTGCATGTTTCTTAGCACATACACACATTTTACAGGTACTACAATGAAATCTTTAACAAGAAATGAAAAATAGAGGATGGCTAGGTCACCTGTCACTTTCAAACTTTACTAAACGGACTTGTTGTAAGTCTTAAATTTGGACTATTTTTATCACTTGACTCAAGCTTTATTATCTTTCTGAAACATGAAGGAAAAGAGAATCTTTCACAAACCAAACTACATCACATTTGCTTTATCCGTGGTTTTCGAATGTTTTGGGCAATATTCCAGAGACACTGATGAATTTTATGCATTTAATTCATGTTAAACTAGACTTGTGATTTATATAGCTACAGTATACTTGAGCTTTTTTCCTTCTGAGTAGTGGCCAGAACATATTGTTAATTTATTGGATTCTTTGTAGAAAGTGATGTATGCATTATTTGAAAACAGTAAAGTAGCTTCAATGAGTCATATAAATATATTCAAAATCTTATGAAAAAGAACATAAAACTTAAATAAGGATAACTGGTCTTTCTTGGATTAGATCAGAGATGTGATAAATTTTTCTTTTCATTAAATGATTATAGTATAATTGAAAGAGAAATGGGGCAGTGAGTTGCTCTAGCCATGTAAGCCTTTTCTGAAGCTGTATGTAAATTACTATAGGCACCTCTTTTCCTTGCTCTCACAAAACTGATATACAGTCATGCACAGTATAATGGAATTTATCTTCTTTGGATTAAGATTAGAAAAATAAAATTTAGTAAAAGCACCCCATCTATCACATGATATCTATAATTATAAAATGACAATGCATAAATTATAATCCACATAGGTTTATTTCGTGAAACAGAGATATTTTCTTTTCTGGTTAATGAAAAGCATATGTGAGAATTGTAACAGATTTTTTTAAGTGATACCATGCCTAATTGACATTGTGGTTCCTACATACTTCTCCCTAGCTACCATTCTCTTAGGTTTTTGTCATAAAGGGAGCAAATTGTTTTCAAGTTAAGTAGAATTTGTATATCTGATTTATGGAAAGGCAGTCAGATATTTTTACTCTGGAAAACTGTCTTCTCTTATGTCCCTTCACTGAATGTTACACATGGTATTTACAACTGTAATTCACTCATGCTTCAAAGTGTTTCTGTTAGGAGAGGGAGCTGATTCCTAACCACTGGACCACCAGGCTAAGTAGGTGATTTAGGCTGTCTTGCTGATCAGTTGTTCATTGAATAAACAAACCCATCTATAAAAAACCTTTAGCTCTAAGCAATTATCATTATGCCCCAAATAATAACAAATCATTTCAGACCTTGCAAAAAATTATCCTATACTCATTAATATTTTATGTGAAAATTCATTATATAAACCATTCTTAACATAAGTTCCGGAGAGAGTGATTTCTTCTCCTACTTGTGCAACTTAGAAAACTATCAGAATACTCATAAAATGGCACAGTTTGGGGGTTATGATCCAGTTAAAAACATTGTCAGTGCCACAAGTAATTTCAAATAGAACTTTCCATGAATGAATAACTAGCAAGAAAGCCATAAGGCCCAGATTTGAAAAGCCAAAGATATTCTCGATGTTTTAACAAAAGAAACTATATCTTTTAAAATTTTGTTACATTTTGAACTGTTAATGGCCTTCTTTTAAGTAACCAGCACTTATGAAAATCAAATTTCTTAAATTCTTTATAATAAATCAACATGGAAAACAATTATAAAAGGAATGGGCCATGATCTGTCATTCCATGGCAATCACAATATCCATACAGGCATGCTTTGTCCTACTCCAAGGAGGTGCCATTCGCTATGTGTATGGCAACCCCTTCCCCCACCCCAGACTTTTGGAGGTGCCCAACATGCATAGCTTTATGTAGTCACTCTGTATTTACTAATTACTTAAGAATACCTAAAAAATTTTGTTTTTGATGGGGAAGATACTTCAATCCCCTTTTAGCATTAAGGGGCATATCTCAATTTATTTAAAATATGCTTTTAAACTTATATGGTGAAAATAAAAATTCCGTTTGAAAATCTAAATCATAATATTATTTGGCAATGAGATTGTGGTAATGAAGGATGAAGTAGAGTTTTAAAATTTTAACTTTAATATCCTATCCTGACTTTTAATAAAATTTACGTGTATTGATATTTAGTTTTTATACACAAAGTCTCAATTTTGTTACTACTTTCATGTTGGCTACCTTTCTTTTACATTGAAAAATATAGCCTAAAAATTGGAGTGACACTGTGTTAACATTAAGAAAAAAAAATCTATGCTACCCAGATTCCTCATCAGAAAGCTAAGAAGACACCAGTACAGTTAGAGGGCAATAGAGTGAAATCTTAGAAAAAATATGGCTGAAGGAAACCTCTAGAGGTTATCTTTCTGCTTCATCCTGCTGGCTTCAGGCAAACTTTACCCAAACTAGTGTAGGCAGATTGGTATCTAGGTTGTTTTAAAAGATCTTGGGGGAAGTAATTCCATAATCTCTTAATATCCTTTTTTATATCTAATCTATTTGTCCATTTAATTTAGTTTATCTTCAGCAGACATGGATAATGTTACCCTTTAAAATACAATTTGTCATAACTTTGATAATTGAGGTAATGTTTACATATGAAAGAAAAGATGACGACCTCTTCTGACAGAAAATAATATTGCTTTATAATGTTAAATATGGACTTTAACATTAATTTTCCATTAAAAGAAGAATAAATCTGAATTTTGAGCCTAACTGGAGCCAAAGATCAAATTCATTCTTCTTAATGAGAAGACAATGTCACTCTCAGAAGGATATCTAACCTTCTACTTCTAAACATGAATAGACTCTATACACAATAATTGTTATAATCACAGTGACTACTTTTGAAATTTGTGTTCAATCCTAGTTTTCAGTGCCTTCATATTTAGTGTTTAGTGATGCCTGTGCTATCTTAGTAAGGCATTTATAATTCTATCTACACATTGTCACTCTTCAATTATCATTGTTAATAAGTTAACTGAACAAAAATTTATTTTCAAAAATTTTTAAATCAAAGAATCTCATTTTTTTGCCTTCCTAGAATTTCTTACAATTATAACAAAGCCATGTTATTTCATAATTTCAGAGGTATGACTATTAAAGACATTAAAATTATAATTTACATGCAAATTTGTGTAGTCCTTTTCTAAAGAGTTAAATTAGTACACTGTATGTTTTTTGTTATAATAAAATGCTTCATTTGAAACTGCTTATGTCTCATTTCTTTAGACTTGGGCCAGCCAGCTAATTAAAATGAGTAAAATTGGATGGATAGGGAAAAAATCAACTGCCAAAAATATAATCTTTATTTTTATTGTATAATATTATATAGGTATAACATAAGATATTTTATTTTATTTTCAGTTAAAATGGAAGCAGATACAGGAGCTATTAAATAAGTTCATGATTAAAATTTCCTTTTTTTAATTCATTATTCCTTTTGGTTTGGATCCAAAAAATGTTTCACTTTCTTCTGTTCTAGTCAACATTGGGCTTTGTGTATTCTGTTGTAATGCATCTTTTAATTTTAAATGATGCTTAGTTTTCTTCAGTTCATTATGGAAAACAGATGTTCTCAAATACAGCTACTTCCAAACATGTATAGAATTTTTGCACGAATGTTTCCATAATTTGTAGAGTTCTGGTTTTCAGTGTCACCATATTTGGATTTGTAAAATTGTATTGCATGCTGATTCAGTAGTAAACCATTTGTAATTCTTCATTCATTGTATCTCTTTTATATATTTTTAAAGAATTTTGTCTTTGAATACAGAATTTGAGGATTTCAGATTTCAAGCAATCCCTTGTGTGTATGTAGAAGAATCCTAGCATATGAAAATGAGCCAAAAGTTTGGTGCCATTTTAATTTCCTAAAGATAAAGTTTTTCTAAGAATGAGTTACTCAACTCACAAATTTGTATAATTAGTGCAAAAATTACTTCAAAGATATTTAAAGAACATTGATGCTTAAAATATTAACCAAAAGAAAAAAAGAAAAGCCAAACTTTTGATTGGGTTTTAACTTGGGACAAGTGGTAATTTACCTGAATGCCAAGAATAAGCAATTGTCTTCAATGCTGAGTGGCATGTTTGTGTGTATGAATATATATGTATATGTGTATATATCTTCCATACTATGTGATATCAATACTACTAACCCTGTGTGGTAGATAGAGACCACTAACAACTAGGCCTCCATTTCATCAAGTAAAGCAACAAAACCTCAGTGGTGTAAGCCGTGGGAGCATATCCAGGAAGAAGGCCTTCGTTACTATGTTCATGGTGCGTTTCAGTGTTAACATTTTTAGCCCATAGAGTCACCTCATAAATGACACAATGAATACATGTAAATTTTCTCTTCCTATATTTAAATTTCCTTATATTTAAGTTTCATACCACTGCAAGAACAATGCCCCTTGTCACATTCACACATTAAAAGACTACATTAATCTCTTGAGGATTTTTCTCACATAACAAATAATTTTCTCAATTTGTACCTATCATTGCAGGACAGCATGAATAATAGAGTCAAATAGGTATTATTATTTATATGTAGACATTTATCAGCTGCAATGGAACTTCCACATATACTTAACCTTTTCCAATATTTTGTCCTATAAATTCTCAAGTCTATCTTCTACACTTGGAACTGTATTTCCAGCTAGACTTACGTTTGCAAATACTTGTTTCTGTTTTCGACTCATAATTTCTGTTATCCTCTATAGACACTTCTTTATGAACTTATCAGTGGTAAAAGGCTTTGATGCTTGAGCAATTTTTTTCAGTTAGTATACATTTGCATTTCATTGTAGCACCACATATTTTATTTGCATTTCAAAATAAGCCCTGTTTAAATATCAGTATTTTTCAATTAATTAAACTTTTACCATACATTTTTCCCATATATTAGTCAGAATTCTTCTTCTTTTTTTCATATCCATGAATTAAATGGTATTCTTTTACACAGACATGAAATATTGGCATGTTAAACATAAGATACTCAATATTTCCCCAGCTAAATTTACATTACTGTTTTTCATGAAACATGGGACCCTCTGGCCTTATCTTATATTTCCTATAAAGAAATGGATGTAAAAAAAAATTCCTCAATTCTAGTTGATGGAAAGTAACAGGAGAAATGCTGTCATAAAGCATAGCTGCCACCTGGCCTCAGTAACAAGGAGACAATAAGGGATGATGAGGTACTAAAGGATTAAAGAAAACATGTACCAGTTAAGAAGGTGAGCCACAGCCATTTTAGCTCATTGATGCCGCATCACAATCTGGGCATACTTTTACAAGTGACCTGATGTGTGAAATTATATGTGTAATATCCTTTCCACATTAGGGTAGCTAAGAACAAAAAACTCAGTGGCTAAATTCGGCTCAAGGGCCACAAGTTGGTGACTCTGCTTTAGAACACGGTTGCTGTTTTTTTAATCTGTAATAGTATTATTCAGTCATCACCCGACTCTTCTAAGTTTTTTCCATACAGCATCTTATTAAAAGAAAATAATACTGTCCTTAGAGGACTCTTTTGCTTTTGTTTATTAATATCTGTTATAGACTTACAAGGAACTTTTCAAAATATTTTGAATTTGTGATTGTTACAAATATGCACTCTAGAGTGTAATGACCTCGGGTAAATAAAGGTATCTTAATGATCTCATCTGTAATACTAGGAAAGAGTGGTTCATACTAGTATGATTATTGTGGGAATTAAATGAGATAAAATATGTGAATACCTTAGTGTACTCTGATGTCTGTTTTTTAAAATAGACTTTTTGTTTTTTTTTAAAGAGCAGCTTTAGGTTCACAGTAAAACTGAGTGGAAAGTGCAGAGAGTTCTCATTTACTCCTGCCCCCAAGCATGAATAGCTCCCTCACCATCACACACCAGAGTGGTATATTTGTTGTTATTAATGAACCTAATGATAATGATGAAAGGACACATCATTATCATCCAAAATCAATAGTTTACATCGGGGCTCACTGATAGTATCTATGACATTCTATGGGTTTGAACAAACATACAATGCTTTATATCCATCAGTAGTGTATTATATAGAATAGCTTCACTTCACTGCTTAAAAATTCTTCCCTTATTTCTCCTTCTCTCCCTTCAACCCCTGGCAACAACTGATCATTTTACTATGTGTAAAATTTTGGCTTCTCCAGAATGTCATAGAGTTCAAATCATGAAGTATTTAGTCTTTTCAGATTGTCTTCTTTCACTTAATAACGTGCATTGGATGTCATTTCATGTCTTTTTATAAATAGGTGATTTATATCTTTTTAGCACTGAACAATATTCTGTTGTTTGGATGTACAATTTATCCATTCACTTACTGAAAGATATCTTGGTTGCTTCCAAATTTGGTAGTTATGAATAAAACTGCTTTAAATATCCATGTGTGGGTTTTTGGGTGGATCTAAGTTTTCAATTCATTTGGGTTGAAATAGCACCCGGGAGTAGTGCTATTGCTGGATTGTATGGTAAGGGTTTGCTTAATAAGAAACTGCCAAACAATCTTCCAGAGTGGCTGTACCACTTTGCATTCTCACCAACAATGAGTGAAAATTCCTCATCACATTCTTGCCAATATTTGGTAATTTGGATTTTGGATTTTCATCATTTAAAAAAAGCATGAAGAGGTATCTCATTGTGTTTTAATTTGCATTTCCCAAATGATACATGCTTTGTGAATCTTTATGTATACCTATTTGCCATCTGTTAATCTTTGGTGAGGTGTCTGTTTCGGTCTTTTGCCCACTTTTTGCATCAAGTTGTTCATTTTCTTGTTGAGTTGTAAGAATTCTTAGTATATTTTGGATAAGAGTCTTTTATCAGGTATGTCTTTTGCAAATATCATTGTCAAGCCTGTAGCTCATATTCTCATTTTTTGTCTTTTGCTGAAAGGATTTTAATTGTAATGAACCTTAGCTAATCAAATGTTTCTTTTATGAATTGTGCCTTTGGTATTATATCTCAAAAGTCATCACCAAACCCAGTGTATTCTAGATCTATGATCCATTTTGAGTTAAATTTTGTGAAGAATGTAGTATTTGTGCTTATATGAATTTTTTTTTGCTGTGGTTGTCCAGTTGTTTCAGGATCATTTGTTGAAAAGACCATAATTTTTTCCCCATTGCATTGCCTTTGCTTATTTGTCAAAAATCAGTTAACAAAATGTATGTGGTTCTCTTTCTGGACTCTATAATGTTTCATGGATTTATTTGTCTATTCTTTCATCAATACACACTGTTTTGATTGTTGTAGTTTCATAGTAAGTCTTGAGGTAGGTTGGTATCAGTCCTCTGAATTGGTTCTTATCCTTCAAATTTGTGCTGGCTGTTCCTGATTTTTTTCTCTTTCCATTCTAACCTTAGAATTAGTGTGCTGATATACACAAAATAACATAAAGGGATTTTGACTCGAATTATTTTGAATCTATAGATCCAGTTAAGAAGAACTGAATTTTTTTTTTTTTTTTTTTTTTATTTATGATAGTCACAGAGAGAGAGAGAAAGAGAGAGAGAGAGGCAGAGACACAGGCAGAGGGAGAAGCAGGCTCCATGCACCGGGAGCCCGACATGGGATTCGATCCCGGGTCTCCAGGATCGCGCACTGGGCCAAAGGCAGGCGCCAAACCGCTGCGCCACCCAGGGATCCCAGAACTGAAATATTTTTAAAAAATATTCAAATATTCAAGTATACTTAATATAAATTCTATAGTAATTTCACATGTAAAATACAATGACCTAACAACTCTATACATTTCTCAGTGCTCATCAGGGTAACTGTACTCTTAATTCCCTTTATTTATTACAGTCATTTCCCTCACCTACCTCTTCTCTGAACAAAACCTCCACTTTGATCTCTGTATTTAAGAGTCTAAGAACTGACATCTTGATAATAAGGTCTTCCTATCCATGAACATGGACTATTTTTCTAATTATTTAGTTCTTTGACTTTTTTCATCAGAGTTCAAAATTTTCCTCATATAGATCTTATACACATTTTGTTACATTTATACCTGCCCTGCTTTTTAAAAATCTCACTAAATAGTAATTATTCTCATTTTAAAAAATTAAAATGGCATTGTCAACTGAAAGTGACAGTATCCCATTGATACATTTGAAGGGGTCAATACTGATTTAAATTAACACATTCTGATGTGATTTCAATGAATTAGTAAATGCTCTGTGATGGGTAAATGGGTGTCCCTAATACCATCTATACTTTTGCCATGCCTAATATTAAAAAAATTAAAATGTAAAAACTTTTCGGTTGTACAAATTGATTATAATATTATAGCGCAAGCTGTATTTCCTTGTTTTAAATCCCTTACCCAGCCCACTAATGTGTAATTTGAGGCAGGTTATTTAACTTCTTTGTTCCTAAGTCTCTTCAGCTATAAAATGATAAGAATAAATTAGCTCATTGGGTCACTGAAGAATTAATATAAGAAATAATGCTAGATGCCTGGTGGCTCAGCAGTTGGCTCAGAGCATGATCTTGGAGTCCCAAGATCAAGTCCCACATTGGAGTCCCTGCATGGAGCCTGCTTCTCCCTCTGCCTGCATCTCTGCCTCTCTTTCTCTGTGTCTCTCATGAACAAATAAATAAAATCTTTTAAAAAAAAAGAAATAATGCTAGATATATGCTTAGTAATATGTAACTACTAATATTTTAATGATTTCTGGAAGTAAATGGAGGTTTAAAAAAATGAAGTAATCAAAAATAATTTTGATTATGAAAGAAATATATGCTCACCATAGAAAAACAGAAGGAAACATTAACATTTTAGTGTCTTTTATCTAGAATATTTTCTGATTCATGACTTTTTGTTTGCTTTATATAATTGTGTTCCTATTATATATACAATCTGGCATCCTGGCAGTTTCTTTTTCCCTTGACAATATGACAAGAATTTGCTCATTTTTTAAAAATATTTTATTTATTTATTCATGAGAGACAGACAGAGAGATAGAGAGAGAGGCAGAGACACAGGCAGAGGGAGAAGCAGGCTCCATGCAGGTAGCCCGACACGGGACTCAATCCTGGTTCTCCAGGATCACACCCTGGGCCGAAAGCAGCGCTAAACCACTGAGCCACCCAGGCTGCCCAAGAATTTGCCCATTTTCAAAAAAACTTATTTATTTATACTTGATTATGCAAAGATTTTTTTTACATTAAAAAATTATTTTAGGGAAAAAGAGAGAGCAAGTGTGCATAAGCATGGTTGGGGAGGGGCAGAGGGAAAGGAGATTGAGAATCTTAAGCAGGCAGAGCCTGATGTAGAGCTCAATCTCACAGCCCTGAGTTCATAACCCAAGCCGAAATCTAGAGTTGGCTGTTTAACTGAGCCACCTAGGTGCCCCTGATTATGCAAAGAATTTTTAAAAATGACTTCAATTACAAAAATATAGATATTAATTATACCAATTAAATAAATCTGAGTATATAAGTATAATGGGAATTGCAAGTAGGGAGGCTTTGTATAAAGATAAAAGAAATAATTCTACATTAATTCAGTGAGGAGCACCTGCACGCATGAAGTTAGTTATATGCTAGCCTTCTCAGCCAAACCTCCAACAGACTTGATAATTTATATTTAAGTATGCATATATCTTCAATTTCATGAGCTACACATGTACATTAGTATTATTAATTTATACTTTATGTTCTATCTTGATACAGAATAATGTTTGTATTGGGGAAGGTAAATTCTGTTTATATCTCTAACTTGAAGTATAATCATTTTTAGAAAAGTAAGCTTGATTACATTAAGATGAGAAAGTATGACTGGTAGATTCAAACAATAGGTTGTAATGATTTGGAAAATTGGAAGAAATCTTAGAACTCCATTCTAGGCTTCTCAAACTTTTTAACAACAACAACAAAAATATTGTTTTGATTTTCTCTAATTTCCCACTGCCCTTTTCTCAAACCCAATCTTTGTAGTATGGGTTTTCCTACAAAACAAGTCATACAATTGAGTTATAAATTTTTTTTCACTTAAAATTAGTCAAAGAAATAAAGATTTCAACTGATGTTTCTAGCTAGCATAAGATAACCCATACAATCCCATTGAATAAGCACAATTTTAGCTGAAGATAAAGAAACTGAAGCTTCAGATAGCTTGTTCAGAATTATGCCCAAGAAATGTAAACTTTCATTGTCATTCTTGAACTATTGAAATTATTTTAAAAAGCCACCTACTGACAATGTAAGAGCCATCTGATTCTCAGAAAAAACATGCCTTGAACAAAATCACATCTCTTAGCTTTTACTCTGATATGTTACCAAGTCCCATGTTAATTTTTTGGCAATTCAAATATACTATAATTTAAACATTCATAATAATTAACAAATGGCAACAAATGAAGTTTTAATGAAAGAAAAGTAATAACAAGGGAAAAAATTGGTAAATTATAGGTAATGCCAATTTATAAACCTAACATGCACTGTTTTTAGATGTTAGTTTTAAGCCATTTTACTGTTATACATATGTTTTCATTTGTATATGCATGTGAATTGGTAAAGATCCATCTGTCTCTATATAAAGAGGTTGGATTTTTTGGGGAAGGCGAGGTAAATGGGAAAAACAGAAATTGGGAAAACTTAGACTGATTTTCATGGAAGACATCCATATTGGAAAATGAGAAATCCATTATTGATTCCTAATTACCAGTATCCCACAACAACAAAGGCCAGTCTTTGGGAGGCTTAGAATTATCCTGACCAAATTAGTGATATCAATTCAATGAGTGAAGAGGAAGCTGTGAGTCTTCTAAGTGCTTAGCATTGTGTTTGAACAGTAAAATTAAGGTGGAGTTCTTAATGTCAGCAATTTTATTGAAGAGGGTAGGGACACATTGGCATTTCCAAAGCTCTAAAAATCAGGGGTTTGCTTCATCTGTTTCTGAAGAGTAAGATGTAAAATACAATTCCTGCAAAGTAGGCTTTATACAAAGCACTAACATTTAACCTAAATACATTTATCTCTCAGTACATCAAGTTCTTAATTGCCAAGCATATATTACCAAACTGAAATTGAAGATAAATGAATATTTTATGTGTAGTCTCTAAAGGGATAAGAATTAAAAATTAAATTAAAAGGCACTTGCCAATGTTTTAATTTGCCTGTTAAAAAAGCAAACACAAATATTTGATGCTGACTATATTTTAAGTTCCTCAAATCTCATTCAGTCAATCTCAGTAGCTGTAATTTGTAACTAAATAGGATTTTCTTGAATCTTACCAGAACTTAATGCTGACAACAACAACAAAATTGTAACTATTTTATACTTCTCAATTTACTCTTGCTCTGCTATCATTTGAAATGCTATTGGGTAGCAAAAATAACTAACACTTTTTGAATATTTATTATACACCAGGCATTCCTCTGAGTATTTTACATGTATTAGATCACTTAAACTTCCCAAGAACCCTATGGAATACATTCTATAGTTATTTCCATTTCATAGAACAGAAAACCGAGGCCCTGACAGGTTAAGTGACTTGTTCAGGATCATGTAACTATTAAGTAGCTATTAGGTAGATTCAGGGGTGGGAATCCATACTCACAATATCTATACAACACTATAATGTAGTGAAGTCTCTAAGTGTATATTTGTTAATGTTGACTAGACTGACAGTTAATTCATTTCTCATTGAACTGGAATGTGTCTTAACACATTCTACAGTATTTTTATTTCCTAAAGATAAAATGAAGATTATATTTAATTATATAGAAGGCCTTTAGAAATCACTTTCATAAAAGAGAAAAACCAAGTTTTCTTTTAAAACATCAATGAGAATGCTAGGAAAGCACAGGTTCTACTACCTTGTTTAATTCCTCTGTATAAAAAAATTAAATCATGTTGTGTTAAATCCATATAACATAAGGCTGTTATCCATGGGTTGCTTTGAATTTTCTTTAAATTCCTTCTACAGCACTGTATTTATCCCAAGTTAGTAAATCCCTTTAAACCCCTATTTTGTGGCTATCTGCCATGTGCTCTTTTTACCTAGAGGGTAAACCTAATGTTTAACTGTGTCCTTCTATTTGCCTTAAGTAAAAGAAAACCCTAATATGTCAATTACAGCTGGCTCTCAATTATCTGTTGTCACGGGACAGAGACCACAATAGCAAGGATAATTTAAATCCAAGAATAATTAGAAAGTCTAATTTTGACATTATTTTTATTCCTCTCCCTAACAAATCTTCCCTGTTTGAACTGAAATAAGTAGAAAAATAAACTTAATCAAACATTACTCATTTTTCGGTTTAGGTGGTCGTTCGGATTATTGTCTTGTCTTCTTCTTTCGTTCTGGAGGGCGGGATGTCGTGTATTGTCGTTGTCTGGAGTGAGAGGGGAGGAGGGAGGTAGTGAGGGAGGGGAGGGAGGGAGGTAGGGCGTTATTCTTCTTTCTTCCTTCCTTCCTTCCTTCCTTCCTTCCTTCCTTCCTTCCTTCCTTTCTTCTTTCTTCTTTCTTTCTTTCTTTTAATGCCTCTGATAGACTGGTAAAAGGTTAATTTGGATAGAAATACATCAAAAGACATCCCAAAAATGGAATGAAGAAGGTAGTTTATATGCAAAAACGTCTATTGTTTATTCATTATTTAAGAGATCCTCAGGTAGGTTTAGGGGGACATTATGAAGGTAGGTCTTACCTGAATTTTCCCAAGAAAGAGACCATGCCCTCAAATTAGCAAAGTTTTAGATTTACTTCTTTTTTTTTTTTTTCCAGATTTGATCAGCTCGCCTGTCACTGGGCTGGTGCCATCGCTTAGCCCAGTGATATTAGCACCTCTGTTGACATCTGGCACGATGCCTCCAGTCTGGAACCTTACAGCCAATCAGAGTTGGTGATATTGTATTAATGGTTCCATAATAAAATGAAAAAGATGGCCTTCATTTTGATGAAAGCTGTAAAGTAGCTATTGTGCTTGTTTGGTATTGCAAAGCCCAAATGTATTATTTATGCAATTTTTCCTTTGAAAGAAAAACTGAAAGAGCAGATTTCATTTTATAGCATTCAGGCAAAGCTATTGTCTCATGAAGGTGAACATTTCTGCATTTTATTTCCTCAGAACATAGAAGGCATTTTTCAGAGATCATCTAAATAGGGATTTAAAAGTTTAAAAACTGCTTTTAAAATAGGTAAGCCCTAATGACTGGATCTATTATTCATACTGGTTGATAAACTAAATCGACACAGGCTACATGAAAACTTGCACCTACTTGAGGCCATAATTTTCAAGGTCTTGGCTAGTCATTAAGACTTTCTGTCTGTTTTAGGAAAACAGAATAAAGTCAGGAGTCTTATAAAATAAGATATCAAGAACAACAATAACAAAAATATTTTAAAATATTAAATCTTTTTTGTCTAAGCACTTCATTCTGTAATTGTTGGTATAGTAGTTTCATTCTCAAAAAAGATGTGATGATACATAAGAAAAGTATGAAAAATAATCTATATATAGGGGAAAAAAGTGAAAACAAATTTTAATGTAAGAAACAGGTTAATGATAATAAAATGATATAATAATTTCCTTGGTGATTTTATATTCATTTTCTTATTTGAACATCATAAGGCCTACAAAGTTAGGTTTAATGTGGGCCTTTATTTATTTTTCTTAAAGCAACCTTTACTCCCAATGTGGGGCTTGAACTCATCTCCCAAGATCAAGAATCATATGTTCTACCAACTGAGCCAGCCAGGAACCAGATGAAAGAACTGATGCTTCTGAGATGAAGTAAACCACCCAAGGACACAGCAGTTTCAGTAATGCGTTTGGGACCTGTTTTTGGTCTTCTGATTCCAACTCCTCTACTACTCTGTGGTTCATTTGCAGCCAGTGGTCATTTTGTCTGTGAGCCATTAATGGTGAGGGCTTCCTTCTAAAAATTAATAATAAATTAAGCAAACAAATGTCCTAATTGCAGAATACATTCTAAGCCCTCTTTTCTGAAGTCCATGGGAAATACAATTTTGCTCACTTTTCTCTTTTTTTTTTCCTAGAAACCTATCTACTTTGGAAAATTTCATTTTTTTTTCCTCCCCAGGTGATACTCCAGGGAACTAGTTTTCATTCTTCTCTATATTTCAGCTTTTCTCCATTTCCTACTCCATCTCTTTTGCAAGAACTAATTAAACTGGTCTCCTCTCTAGTCATTCTCTTTTATATAAAACACTTTCTTAAAGTTCCATTTGTATGCCTTTATAGCACATAGGGAATCCACATTATATCCTACCCTCGGAGAATTTAAACTTTCTAGTTTCTTCCACCTCTATTCTGAATTTCCAAATTATAAAACATTGTTTTTCTCCTAAAAACAAAATTTAACATCTCATTGACCCAACCTTAACACCCTTTGTTCCTTCTCATCACCAGTGGTGGGAAAAGCATCTTTTGGTATAATATTCTATCACATATTTTTTTATGAAGTACTATATACTATGCTGTGATAGCAAAACCTAGTTTTATTTTTCACAAACGCTGCATTTTGAACCATGTGGAAGACCCAAACCTACTATTATACTTGAGGTAAGGAAGTATCTATCTCTGCCTTCCAAGTGAAATCCAGAAATGATATCATCTGGTCCCTGTGGGTTCCTGCTAGGATTTGAAAGAGATCCAGAAGCAATTGCTAAGATGGTTAAAGGAATTAGGGACCCTAAGTATAGAATGAATTTCTGGATGACCTATTTAAGACTGATGCTATAGGTGACTAAACATAAGCACTAATGTTTCTCTATCTTAGCATTACTTGAGTGTTCATGATCAGAATTTTTCTTTCTGGTATCAAAGTACACATGTACTCACTTTTACAGAGTGGTGTATCACGGTAGGGCCCACTCACAAGACAGTGGTCCTTACCAAATTTTACATACCTGGAATTGTTGAGAGCAGAGCAACAAAAAGAGAAAACAGAATGTCAGAATGTATGCTAGTGATGTCAAATTTCTATTTTTAAAATGTGTCATTTAGTGATGAGCTTTCTTTTTTGTGGAATCTGAAAATTTACTATGGAGCTGAGGTGTTTCCACTGAGGTACACGATGACTTTGAAATACATGAGGTATTCTGAATCATACTGGGTCTAACTGAGAAAGACATTTTGGGTAAGGTAATGCCAAGCTTAACTACTTTGAAATAACCCTGGAAAGTATTGATGTCACTGGTGTGGCTGGGAATCGACTGTGCACCATTTGAAAATTGGAGTGAAGTGGCTTGGATCAGAACTTCCAGGATCAGAAGCGGCTTTTTTTTTTTTTTAGATTTTATTTATTTATTCATGAGAGAGAGAGAGAGAGAAAGAGAGAGAGAGAGAGAGAAGCAGAGAGACACAGGCAGAGGGAGAAGCAGGCTCCACGCAGGGAGCCCCACGTGGGATTCGATCCCGAGGCTCCAGGATCACGCCCTGGGCTGAAGTCGACGCTAAACCACTGAGCCACCCGGGCTACCCCAGAAGTGGCTTTCGTTATGAAATTCAGTTTTCTAGAATCCAACTGGTCCATATACCCCTAAAGCTTAGAGTAAACTTCTTTAGTTCTGATATCACCTTGTAAGTAACCTTCTGGTACAGGTTAGAAAGAGTACAGTGTTTCTAATTTGGGCAGTTTTTGTTCCACTCTTTGGTTCCACAACAGATGAAAATTATTTTAGAATATCTCCCTTGTTTTCTTCCTTTACTCATTTTGCCATACATGAGAAAAAGCTCCTCCCACCAACTGATGCCAAAAGACCTATCATCCCGGTTATTGGTGACTTCCCTACACATAACCCTATCTGCCTTAACTCATACATTCTTTCTTCCCTTCATTAATGTGTTCATTCTACAAACACCTGTTAGGCATTTATGATGTGCCAGACTTTGGTGAGGACACACTGAATCTCCCTGTAGAGGTCATACTCTAAAAAACATTAACAGTCAAATATAAATAAATATTTAAAGAAATTCTTTTAGGGGTTATGAGAAAAACATGTGCATATTTAAGTGGAGTACAATAATCTATTTCACTCAGGGACAGACTTCAAAAAAGAGACAGTTCCTAAGCCTTGTAGACATAAATATTTCTATTAGTATATTTCCATTGTTAAACATATTTTCAATTTCACATAAACATAAATTCAATTCATCAGAATTTGCTGAGTTTATATAGACAGACTTCTATCCATTACTTAAATTAATGTGACATCTCTGCATAGTTAAATTAAGATTTCTTTTCTTTTTTTTTAAAGATTTTATTTATTTATTCATGAGAGACAGAGAGAGAGAGCAAGAGAGGCAGAGACACAGGCAGAGGGAAAAGCAGGCTCCATACAGGGAGCCTGATGTAGGACTCGATCCTGGGGCTCCAGGATCACACCCTGAGCCAAAGACAGAGGCTTAACCACTGAGCCACCCAGGCGTCTCTAAATTAAGGTTTCTAACCCCATATTTACGTTCTACGTAAGGGCCTACGTGACCTAAACACCATGGGTTCTTTGTCTCAAGCTAAATTCCTAAATTAAAAGTAGGAGTGAGTACACTGCCATCTCTACCAGGTAGATTACCATTGTAAACCACTTCTGGCTATTTCAGATAAGTTTTCCAGAAAGAAGTATTTATAATGTCTCTTGATCCCATTTTGATTATAAAGAATGAGAGGCCCAGCCTGGCCTAAAGTTGGTTTAGTTTAGTTTATAGGCATTCAGAAATACCTTCTGGAGTTTAAGAAACAATGTTTGATTTATGCAGAGGTATAGGGATAAAGAAGATAAAATTTCATTGGCGAACTTATCATAAGCTGTCTACAGGCTCTCATATATTATGAATACAGCACGGTCATTTTTTCAATTAAAGGAAAAAATATAACCATGAGGTTGTATGACAAATATTTATTCATTCCCAACTGAATGGTGCAAGAGTAAAGATAGAAAGTAGGATCAGAATGCATCATAGAAGCCGCACTACTCAGTCCGCGTTGTTAAGCATTGAAGGTTTACACAGAGCTGCGCAGCGCTGCAGCAGGCACATTCCAAAGTGATTTTTCTGCAATCAGAGTTTCATTCATTACCCAATTTTCATGCAACTCCCCTGGCATTTGAAATATGTTTCAAGGTAGACTCCCCAAGGGCTTTTCCCCTCCCATAATAACTGATCTGCAGTGTCCAAAGATAGATCTAAATATCTTTGGTGCAAATTACTTGAGGCCTGCAGAGCATGATTCTCTGTCATCTTCATCACATTTCACACCTACAGAACTGATAACAGATTAATATCTAGGCTGAAAATATTTCATCAGCGTCTCTGGCTAAGGCATCTTGCATTATTTTATCTGGGGGCACCAATAAAAGGAGGAGGGGGCCCAGAAAGAAAAAAAATTTATTTGCACTCAGAGAGGAGGGAAAAAAAAAGAATTTCCTTTAGTATTATGAGAAAGGCGACAAAGCTGGTCCTGGCAAAGTTCTCTGCTCCGATTATGTATACACTTTTATTCAATCATTGTATCGCTCCATGTCTGACATTTGGTCAATAGTGCAATCTACCACCGATCAGAATAAAACAGCCACCCCAGAGCACCTTGGAATTTCATTAGTTTCCTTTCAATGTAGTCCTTATAACTAGATGTTTATTTGGAAACACAAATTTAAAGTTCAATTCTGTGCCTTGTCAATATTAGTAAAAAGTCAAAGATCCTAGACATTACTGTAAACCTGGATTTTTTCCTTTATTTATTCGTTCATTCTTTCATTCATTCAGTTGGAAATGAGGAGTTGAGGGAGGGATAGTAGGGCATAAGCAGGGAATATAAAAAAATGAAATTTGAAATACAAAAAGGGTTGGAAATAATTTTTACTGGAATAAAGGACATTTATTTAGTAGTCTGGGTTATAAATATTAAAATGCAAAAATACACAGACAAAAATAATTTTGCACATGTATTTAGTCTCATACGTTATTATTATATGTACTATACATATATTAACATTTATATGTAGTAATATATATATTATTAGTCTAGGATGTTAAAAATGAAGCTCGATGGGAAAATAGTGACATTAGCACGTAATGTCATGAATTACGAGGAAACAGCAAAATGTGGTATTATAGAAATGGGTTTGGTTTTGTGTAGACTCAGATGTGAATAGTGGTTCAAACATAAATAAGCCAAGTGTTTTGGCATAAGTTTTGTCTAAGCCTCAATTTTCTCATCCAAAAATGGGAGTAGTGACACTAACTTGATAAGCTAGACGGAGGATGAATACAATATATTCATAATACAATACAATACAATATAATACAATATATCCCTAAAGCAGGTGACATAGTAAGCCCTTACTATTCATCTTCTCTCCACGCTTCTCTTTTTGTATAGCAATCAGAATAAGAATTAGCCAGTGATCTTACTGCTTTAAAATTACTTTTATTCTCCTTCTTACATACCTTTTCTTACTTATTCTTTCAAGATCTATTGTGTGTTAAATTTACTGATATGTTTTTAAGCCTGTAGAAGAACAAATGAATGAATGAATCAACTAAAGAATCTGAGAAACAATGTTCTTGCAAAAATAAGTCAAATGCTATAAGCATTTATGTTGAACTTTCCTTCCTTCCTTCCTTCCTTCCTTCCTTCCTTCCTTCCTTCCTTCCTTCCTTCCCTCCTTTCTTCCTTCCTTCCTTCCTTCCTTCCTTCCTTCCTTCCTTCCTTCCCTCCCTCCCTCCTTCCTTCCTTCCTTCCTTCCTGCACAGAAAGTTCAAGTGCAGGCAGGGAAGAGAGAGGGAGAGAGAGAAGCATAAGCAGGCTCCTTCCCAGTGTGAAGCCCGATACAGGGCTCCATCTCAGGACTCTGAGATCATTACCCAAGCTGCAATAAAGAGTCAGATGTTGAACAGACTGAGCCACCCAGGTTCCCCTAAAGCTTTCCAAGGAATCTTAGTAAATTATAAGATTCTCTCTTTTATTGGGCTAAAACTGGTTAAATATTTTAACAGAGTGTACTGAAAGAATATGGTCAAAGCATTATTGGTGTGTCACACAGAGTCTTAAAATGTTATCTATTTTTAGATAAAAAGAAATCCCAATAAACACATAAAAGAGACAAACCACCTGGTGTAATGATAGAATTGACAACTTACAATTTTCCAATAAAATACATTTCATTGCGTTGTGACATATTTTTAACTTCTCTTATACTATCAATACACAGTGCCATTCACATTCTGTCCTTGTGTGTGTGTGTTTCATCATTTTGGTTTAGAAGCTTAAGATACATCTTTTAAATTACTGTGTGCAATACCACATGCAATATTAAACTTCCCATTCATACTTTAGTTTTGATATTCAGGTGCAATTGTTTGTATGTGCTTAATGCCAGATAAATATTATTCTATATTTTATTTTTACACAATAATTATTTTGCATATTGTATTGGAACTTAATCTGTTTTTATTGGTTTATAAAAAGTACAAACACATTAGGACACTATAATATTTATTATCTCAAAACAATACCATATTCTTATGGCTTTTCTTTGGGTATTTACATTTTATATGAAGCTTTACATTTTCATTACTGATTTTTCAAGTCAGTAATGATTATAATAGCAATTAATATCTATTGCATCTTTATTACGTTCTTTATTGCATCTTTACTAAGTTTTATATATATTATTCCACTTTATCCTTGCAACAAACATTATAAGTATTCTTATTTTCCCTACTTAAGGATGAGAGGACTAAGGCACAGAGAGGCCCATGGTCACACAGATACTGAGGGGCAGAACCAAGACACAATGTCTACCTCTACAGCTTGATCTCTTACCCATTGGACTAGGCTGCTTCAGTAACAGAGGAATTAACACATCATCTTTCTATGCATGGAAAAACTCCAAGATGAAAAAATAAACATAGCAGACCCCCCTATTCATGGCATTGCTTTCCAGAGTTTCAGTTACCCCCAGTCAACTGTGATCCAGAAGTAGATGATCCTCCTTCTGATGTGTCACCATAAGATCAGTAGTAGCCTAACACTACATCACAATGACACCATCATTCTCCTCACTCCATGTTATCATGCTGGCGTTTTGTCATCTCACTTTATTACAAGAAAAAGAAGGGTTGGGGCAGCCCGGGTGGCTCAGCGGTTTAGCGCTGCCTTCAGCCCAGGGCATAGCCCTGGAGACCCAGGATAGAATCCCATGTTGGGCTCCCTGCATGGAGCCTGCTTCTCCCTCTGCCTGTGTCTCTGCCTCTCTTCCTCTCTCTCTCTCTCTCTCTCTCTTTCCCTGTGTCTCTCATGAATAAATAAATAAAATCTTTAAAAAAAGAAAAAGAAGGGTAAATATAGTACAATAAGATATTTTGAGAGACTGTATGCACATAACATTTTTATAGTATATTGTTATAATTGTTCTGTTTTACTAACAGTTATTTTGTTAATCTCTTACCATGCCTAATTTACAAATTAAACTTCATCATAGGTACATATGTATAGGAAAAAACAGTGTATACAGGGCTTGGTACTATTCATGGTTTTAGGCATCCCCTGTTGGTCTTAGAACATATCCTGCTACACATAAGTGGACTACCATGGTTCCTCCAGCATAACATACTACACAGAACTGGAATCTGAAGATACATCATAAAACTTTTTACATATTATTCTTCTGGAAAGACAATGTGTTTACTAATAAAGTGATTAATTATCAAATTTTCGTGAGAACATAGCTTTCAAATCTTTACGAAAGTCTGAATGAAACACAGGGATGCATATAAAAGACCTATGAACTTCAGTTTCTATTTGTAATCCTGAACCCGGAGTTCACTGATTCTTATTAGATTGTTTTTTTAAAAAAATGTGTAGGGGCATTTGTTCTTTTGCTTTTCTTGCCTTCTTTCCTGGAAGGTAATACTGTCCTCATTGCTGTTAATCAAGAACCCTAGTTCGCTCTTACACCAAGTACATGGCACTTGGTGGTCAATAAGAATATCCCAACTCACAAAGCAAGAACCAAGACTAGACACACGATCTCAGCATAGCCTGATTTTTCTGATTCCCTATCATGTCAAGCATCTCCCTGCCTCAGAGACTTTGCACTTCTATTTCCCTCCATCTATACATTTCTTTCCTCAGGTATTCCTAGAGTTTTCCTCTAATCACTTCCTTTTTAGTCATTTAAATGTCATTTGAATTTTCTACACAAAGGGAACTTACAGGATCATTAAGTCTAAATGAGTTCCTATACTTCCCACATACAATTTATGACTTTGGTTCATTTTATTTCCTTCACAGAACTTAGTACTATTTGGCATTGTGTGTCTCCTTTTACTAGAGCACACACACATCTGTGAGTGTGAGTGAAAAGGACTTCTTGTTTGTCTCCATATTCCCAGCACAATAAACAATAGGCTGGCCTATAAGAGCTGCTCAGGAAATATTTGTGGAAAGGTCAAATATGAGGCAACAGATTTTTTTCTTAGTGTGAGTTAGTGCTTAGATTTCTATCAATTCTAAGCAATGTAGAAACACAAAAAGTATGAGAAACAAGGGATGAACATGACACTTAGGAAATGAGTACACATACATATAAGAAGCTAAAGTAAGTAGTAATAGTATAATAGTATACCTTGAAAAGGTGCTAGGAACTGGAGAAGGATGGGATCTTATTAAATGGCATACTTGGAATTTCCTTCTGGTGGGTACACAACTAAATCTGGATCCAAAATGGTGGAAAAGTTTTTGATGGTGAATGAAGGGAGAGGACAGCTCAATCTAAGGAGACAAAGTGCAGCTGAGCCTAATTTGTGTGTGGGGTTGCAAGGAGCGTAACACAGTCTAGTGAAGAGTTCATCTGGGGCATTGAGAAAAAAAAGTTGATGACATCAGGTTCTAAATTAGAAAATAGAGTCATAAATTAGAAATATTTAGTTTTTATATTATTTACATTGAAGATTTTTTCATATGGCAAAGATCCCATGATACATATTTTAGGGAAACTAATCTAGCATTAATATGTAGAATAATTATAAGAGGAAGGAGGTCAGAAAACCTGTGCTGAGGCTCATATGGGAATTGGTGAATCTCTTAGAAGGGTGGTGGTGAGGATTGTACACAGAGAGCAGGAAAGATAGCTCATTCAAATTGAATGCTCAATGTAAGAAATGAGGAAAAACAGAGTCAGGAGTACTCCTGAATTCCTATTTTTGAAGAAATGGGAAAAGATGAGACCAATGATGGAAATACACAACTTGGAGGCAGATCAAATTTGGGGATAATTATGAATTTGGTTTTGAATCTAAGGTAATAGTAACATGAGTAAGTAGAAAGTTTCTTATGGCAATTCTCAATCCAGTGGCTTAAGTGAATGGTCAAGATAAGAGTGATAGACTCGGTGGTCAACAAGGTATCTAGTGCTATCTTATCTGTTAGACACTGTAGTGTCTAGACACCCATAGTGCCTGGGGCTCATGACACTCTTAAATAACCACCACCATGTTTTATTTATTTATTGTTTGATCAGAAGGAAAAAAACACTTTTAGCTCAAAAAGTGTTGTATCATACTAATGATATAATCATGTAAAATGTACCTTAATATTTTGTTTTATGGAAGAAGGGGCATGTGAAGACAAAGGTGCCTAGGCCCCATAAAATCATGATGACATTTTTTTAGATTTAACCATAATAGTGAAAATGAATTATTAGGTAGTGAGCAAAAGTCAAAGACTGAGTCTTACAGCAATGGTTCCTAAGATTTGTTCTTCCCTCTGTATACACATCCGCATATATGACACACCTGTGAGTGTGAATGGTTGTGTGTGGCATGAAGAGTAAGATCTCACTAAATAGATGCTGAGTACCTGGGATGTAAACTTGCCAGCAAGGACCACGGTAACTACATTTTATTCAGATCATGGTGACGTGGCACATATCCTGTAGCCAACTCTCCATACGTGGACTCTATCAATTCCCTTAGTCCCTCCTTAAGGGGTCAATTTAAAAGCAATAGAAAAGAGGGGTGAATTTAGCTTTTATAAACCATTTTTCTTTGTTTAAAGCCAGCATTTGTCACTTTTTGAAACAGAAAAATAAATTACATAAAAACAATTATTATAATGGTTTTAAATATGAACACAAGGAATAAAAGAATGCAGCATTCACTTGAGAATACTAATGCAAAATTAATGGTATTTTATCATTTAAGAATGGTAAGGACCCTTCCTTCATATTTCTCATTAGCTACATGATTCCTCAAGTCTCCAAACTGAGCACTTAAGGTAACATAAGGATGTAAAATATATTCTCAAGGCTCATGGTCCCAACTCTATTAGTGATTTAAGGAAATTTAAAAAGAACAAATGTTATGCATCATTCATATTTTCCAAGTATTTTCCCAAAAATTTTCTATCTTGGATTCTTGTCATGTCAAACATCAAAGAATTGCTTTAAATTGTGTTCCTGAGAAGATGTATTTAAAATTTACCTAAAATTAGGTTGACCACAAATTATTGCTGTTCTTTTTAAATTCATTTCTAAAACTGTGTTCCTTGCATTCCTAGACAAACTTTGCTAAAGGAATGACTACAGTTCTTTAACACTGCAAATAATAGAGTTGACTGTGTATTTGAGCAGGTTGACAGCTTCACATAGCAAACTCACCCTAAATTCTGAAAACAAACCTTACAGACAGTTGGCTGACAATGGTTGAGATGACAACAGAAATAATTTCCAGCAGCAACAAAACCAGACTTAAGTTAGTACACACAACAGTACAAGCCTTTTCTTTTTAAAAGATATAAAAAAAGGAACACAATCAAAGGAGAAGGAGGCAACATGCCCATTAGGTATGGCACAAAGTTTCGACCTATTGCAGTAAATTATTTACAAAATCAAGTTACAGTGTGTCTTTTGTCCCTACCAGCAGGTGCAACTATTAAGCAGGAAACATTCAAATATAATATGGCCTTGAGGGGGAAAATAAATAGATGGTTTCTTTTCCCTTCCATTACAAATGTCCAACACCAGTATGATAATTTAAAAATTCAATTTCATTTGCCAGGAAAAATTAGTCATTTATTTGGAGCCTTGAAATCACTGAACTCTGAATGTTTATGTGCATTGGAATCTTACCTTGCACATTTACTTAAAGGAAATGCCTTTTTCATCCTCTACTCTCATTCTATTATTAGTTTCTCTTCAAGTCTTCAGCAGAAGCTTATGAGTGTAAGTTTTAGGTAAGTGGAATCAGCTATACATTTACTTTCTAATAAGGTGACCTATCCAGGTATATGCTACAAGCTGCCTTGTTTTAGTGAAAAATGACCAGAGTTCAGTCCAAATGTGGCATCATGATGTGAGAGAGTGCTGGACTTGGCCTTGATGTGCTCGACCTGGTAGATGAATAATAAAGCAGTGAATATGGAAAGTGCACAGTGTGCAAACAGTTCGTTGGGAGAGTTTGTAGAGCACAAAAAGGAGACTGAGGAACCCAGAAAGCAAAGGTTTCAGGAGCAGAAAGGCAAGTGAGACATAGCTGTGAAAGTGGCAGGGCAGAAACCAGCAATGAACAATAGTTTACAAGCTGACTTAATAAAGTCATCAGCAGTAGCAAATGTTAAGAATTGACCTCCTACCTCCACCCCATTGAAGATGGTGATTAGAAGAGAAGTTTCAGAGATAGCGGTATGCTAAGAAGCCAGGCTGCAGAGGATTGAGTGAATATGAAAGGTAGGGTAAATCTGAAGCTCCATCAAGTATCTTAGGTATAAATGGAAGACGTAAGTTAGACCAGTATTTGGGAGAATGAATCTTGAGAGGAAATAGGAAATGATGTTTAAAGGTAACAGACAGTTTAAAGATATGAGGGAAAAAAAGTAATATTTTTCATGAGGTCTGGGAGGGGATGGGAAAAGCTGACCTCTAAAGCTCAGATAATGATACTGCTTATGATGGGGAGGTG
The DNA here is from genome assembly GCF_011100685.1 of Canis lupus familiaris. NCBI lineage: Eukaryota > Metazoa > Chordata > Mammalia > Carnivora > Canidae > Canis > Canis lupus. The sequence continues at coordinate 16,098,024 of NC_049248.1, forward strand.
CTCTCTATCTCCCAGACACTGAGAAAGAGACAAAGATGTGGGTAAATACAGGTAATTAATTGGCTCTTCGGAAAGGATGGGCAGAGTTTTATCTCATGTTCTCCATGATTTCCTCCACAAAATAGGCAGAATCATTTGCCAAGGGTGAAGAGTCAGGAGTATGGCAAATACCTTAAGTGAAATGGCAAATCTTTGAAAAAGATGCTGATGACTTATAGGCAACTGGAAACCATAATTCTCTAAGGGTGCCTTCCACAGTGCTTCTCTGTGGTGATTCCTTCAAGGGATCAAAGTGGGTAGTAAACTAATCCATAAGTGATTTGGAGAGATAGAATGATAGAAAAACAACTAATTGATGAAATGATGACTCCTTGTGAGAAAATGGGAACACAGGCTAGGAGGGGCACTCTGTGTGTCTTATTGATCTTCACGACCAAAATTGATACAGAAGTTTACATAGCACATGGTTAAAGGCACAATAAAAGATGGAACAATGAAAGATGTCATGAAGTGGCTAATGGAAACAAACGTCTGTCTTGATGACATTAAAATTAATACTACTACTACTGATGATAATAGCAAACATTGATTGAGTGCTTCTTTGTGCCAAGGACTGTTCTAAACAATTTACTTGTATTATCTCTGATATACTGTTACCACAATTTTACAAAGTTCAGAAAGGGTGAATAACTTACTAAAGCCACATAAGTAATAAATGGAGAAAGGAGGACTCCTGAGCTCATGATCTGTGATGGAGTAGGAATAGATGGATAGGGAAGACAATATGAAGATTTGAGGTTCATTCTATGGCTCCATTCTTCCTCTTCTGCTCGTCTCTGACTTAGTGTATCTAGTTCACACCAGAGATCTGATAAAATGTTGAGTTATAATTGAGGGCTTTCACTAGGAAACCAGTGGGTTATGTGTTTTCCTCTATGAAATAATGTAAAATAGACAAAACAGAGAGGCTTTGAAATCTTTTTAATATATACTTTTTTTGATAACCATGATAAAACCTGAAGGAGACAATCAATAATAACTATGGAATGATGACAGCCCTGGTATATGGTCTTTGTTTCTGAAACATTCTGAAACAAAGATAATTTCACTCAGGGTGAGTCTGGCCTAGATTCTCCATGACCCTATAAATTTACTTACACTTCTCAGACTCTCAGATTTCTAGTAGATATATCATGGATTAGGATGTTGCTCAATCTCATTGACTTATTATAAGGTAGAATTTTACTTAAAAATATAAAGCAGGGTTTCACAATTTCTTTTGAAACACATGCTCTATTTTAGTAAACACAAACACCACATGTCCTGCTTTAATGTTACTGGGGAAAATGATGAAATACTGTGAAAAAAAATCGGAGTTCTAGGCAAAGCGTTGTTTTATTTGTAAATTATAGGCTGGTTCCCACCCTTGCCAATCTTGAGTATCAAGGTCTTAAACATTTGAAGTTCTAGTAACTTATGAAATTGAGGTAAAGTTATACTTAAAATATTATGCATATAAAGTTGCCTATAAATATCCTTGGCATTTTCAGCAGAGATACTTTTACTTTGATCAACTCTAGATCCTTGAGATCTGAAACACATTAACATGTTTTCTTTACCCAAATTGTCTTCAGTTTTAATAAGCCATTAATTCAAACTGAAATCTGAAAATTTAAGTTATGGGGAATTAAATTACAAAAGATTTAATTAGAATATCTTAACAGGTAAGCAATCAACATTCCATCATAAAACCGTCTATATTAATTTAATTTTTCTACAATATTTTCATCATATCTGCAAAACTTCGTAAAACAAAACCACTTAAAAATTCAACAAATATGTTCAAATGTTAAATCTGCTGGTAAAAATAGTAGATGTAATAGATCTTTTTTCTTGAATATTAGCTTCTAGAAAGCAGCAAATAAATATCAAAGCTTTCCAATCAAATATAAGGTTTTATGGGAATGTTTTTGAACGCCATATATGGAAAATTTATTGGAGAAAAGCAAAATGAAGCAAATAAATGAACAAGAGTTATATTTCACTTGTCACTACATTCAAACACCATTTGGGCAGCACAGTAGCTAACTAAGCCTTAGTTCGAAGAAATAGCCTAAATATTTTATTTTAAACTATAAAATAATCATAACTTGATATTATAATATTGTATTAGATCATGTTTTCTAAAGAAGAGAGGAGAAAAGAATTGTCCATGTTTTGGGATAGCCCTGAAAATAAGAATCCACACATATGTTTAAAGTCTAAAAAAATCAGGTGACTCTCATCTGCTTCTTTTTACTACTTCATTTATGTGTGGTGTTCATGGGAAACAATTTCTGGCAACATTACAAATCATTTTTTTAAATTTAATTTTAAAAGGGTTTATTTTTTATTATAAAAATAATGCAGGCTTATTTTAGAAAAAATGGAAAACTCATTAAAATAAGACAAAACAATAACCGAAGTCCTTCCCAGATAGAACTATTGCTAGAATCCTGATATATTTTCTTCAATGTTCTTCAAAACTTTATTTCAATTATGGCATTTTTGTCTTTGACTTTTTGTTGTTTTAATTTTATGTATTCTATTTTGTTATGATTGTTATGCATTAAAAAAAAGAACAACACTAGATCCCCCAGAGGTCTAAACTAGGCAAGGCATAAAATAGTAAGGAAAGGAATAAGAAAGAATGGGGTAACCATTTGGACAGACTAGGTTTATTCTGACTGATGGTAAACATAAGTTTGTTTGTGATATCAGGGTGAGGGGCTCTGCTCCATGTAGTCATTCACAAACTCATAGAGGCTCAACCTCTTGAAACTTTCTCAGACTCCAAGGCAGGGCAAAAATGAACTCAGAAATCCCCTCAAAAAACTTGATGCTGCCTGAGCCAGAAAGTGACCTGCATCACTACTGCCTGGACTTCCTTGGTAGAACTAGTCATGTGGTCTTCCCTCATTGCAAGGGGGCTGAGAAACGTAGGGGAGCAAATAGAATATTTGGTGGGTATCGCATTCTCTAACAGAAACAAAAGATTTATAGGTTTGTGCACATGCATGAGTTCAATTTAAGTTCCAGGTTAGCAGATTTTTCCAACTGCTTGGATGTCTCAACTTCTTTTTTGGAACGCCAATCACGTTTACTGTCTTAGTAGAATTTCTAAAAATTATGTACATAATTATATATTTTCTTAATTTTTACTTAACTGCTTCATTTGTTTTCCTCTACAGATTTGTGTGCACAGAATAAGTGTGAGGCAACATTTATTCCATAAACATTGTTCTGTAACTCAAATGTTGCTGCCAACAGAGGCTGAGGATTCCTGAAATATGAGCTGTGTTTTGATATATTAATGGTATATCTTGACAAACATGGTATCTTATATTTTGCCACTACTTTGCTGGAAGCACATCACTCACCTGCCCATATTCAGTGGTTTCCCATTCCTAAAGGATAGAATCCAAGCTCGTTAACATGACGTATAAAATTCTCCAATATTCTCCTCTTGCTTAACATTCTATTCGACCCCTGCCTGACATATTATGCTGTGCCAGCACTTTTAGTTTCCTCAATATATCACACTGCTTTTTCTTTCAGTGTTTTTGCTTAAATAGTCTTTGCATGGACCATACTTTTGAATGCCAATCTTTTTTTCAGAACACACCAACATTTCCTGGTGAATTCCTAGTCATTGCCCTAGACTCAGCTCAGATATCTTTTCCCAGCCTGGGCAAGTCGGAATAACTTCCTGTCTTCTATGTTCAAATATATCCTGCCCATGTCTCCATCTTTAGACTCCTAGTCATAATGATCTCTTACTCTGGTAGATTGTCCCTTCGAACTAGCTTTTACAGGCCAGGAACTAGGGCTAATTCATCTTTGGGCCCTTGTGCCTATCATAATAATTAATTTATGTCTTTGAAGATTGAATAATTGGAAAAAATAGGTGGAACACTCTGAAAATCTTTTCCTTTTTCTTTTACATAGTCCCTGAAGTATACTCTTCAAACCCTTCTCTCTGTCTGATTTATTTTATTAATTCCATATGGGCTTTTCCAAAGTTGGAGGTTATAGACAACATTAATTCAGAATGATTTTAAATAGGAGGAAATTTTGTACCATGTTTCAAGGGTTGCTTTCTGCACCCTGATACAGAGGGGTCAGTTCACTTTAAAGTGTGCCTCAGATAGGCACATTATGCTCCTTCTCACCCTAGTAGGCCTTTCAAACTATTATGCCTTTCCAAGAGCCAGAAGTGCAGATTCTATGAAAAATGAATTATTAATGTCTGATTTTCACAGCAATAGAATACCTGTACCCAAAGAGTAGCATTTCTTCCATGCTTTCAGAGATTCTTTCTTAATATAAAATCCTGACCGGGTAGTAAGGTGTCTTTTTGAATCACGGATTTGCTGACTTTAATAAACACACTGTCGTTACTTTTAATCAGCACAGAAGTTCAGTTTGTAAAGTTTATGGTCAGATTAGAATCAAAACTACATGTAAATGCTGATGAATAAATACACAAATAAGACTAAACATTTTCTATGTAGCAAATGTAGTTTCCAGATAAATTCAAATGGAGGCTTATTTTTTTTCTAAAAGAGATTCTTTCTGTAATGATAAATCTCTGTCTGGCAGGGGTAAGACTTATGTACAGTAGGAGACAGTTTCAAGCTTTCTGCCTTCTTCAATCTTACTTTGCCATCCTCTCAAACCACTCATGGGACACAATGACACTATTTGCTCTTCATTTTGCATAGCGCACAGATAATTTTCTGCGGTTATAGTTGAAAACATCTCTTTACCAGTGATTTGACATTTAAAAATTGAACTATTCCAAATTTTAAAAGTTAAATCAGTTTTAAATCATTAAGTAACAGTTATAACTGAATTTCTAGATATTGATGATATGGTCACCTTAAACACATATTTGATTTCCCTTTGCATGCTATTCTAACTGCACTTTATTGAAATGATAGGAAGCCTTTGTTCCTTGCCAATCCCAGTCACTTACATAAACACTAGGTAGGCTATTTACAGTCTTCAAACATCCAGAGAGCAATTTAGCATTTGTCTAGGGATGGTTTTTCAGTAAATTTAGTCACTGTACATATAGGACAACTTGCATTATTTTTTGATTTGGTAAATACACAGCCATGAGTGCTCCTACTTCATCTTTCTGTAATGGCCTAGCATCATGGTAATTTGCCAAACTGCCTTTTTTGAAGGTCATTTATTAAGTCAGAAAGGAAAAAAAAATGATTTTTCAAGCTTATCCGATAATCAAAAACCAAATACATTGCCTCATTCTAACAACATTGTAATTCTGCAGATGATTCGAAGCATTTTTTAAAATAACCTCTACCAGAATGGATTATCTTGTACTGGTTCTAAAAGGGAAACCACCTAAATAATACCCCCTGATGCCAAAAGAGAAGCCCATGTTGCCAAATCAATGTCCAGAGACACTCAATGCAATGTAATTAAGACTGTTTCAGCGACTGTGACTGTCTTCACAGGGAGGATCATAGGACTTCTGCAAAGTCCAGTGCATTGCAAGATGTCTTCTTGCTTTGCATGGTCACAGGGTGGCTTTAGGGAACCACCAGTCAATTTTTTCTCATAGTTTACCAAATTTAATCTTCCTTTTCCATCTGGTCAGAATATATACAATAATATTAGGCCGGAAGGATACTCCAGAAGTAGTCTTTCAATATAAATCAAAATACACTGTTTTCATAATGAAGTATCAGCCATTATGAGAACACACATAAATGATAAATTATGACCTTTGCCCTTAAATGGCTACTTTCTTCTTAAAGATATGTGACATGAAAAACATGAGTGTTACCTGAGAGATAGAGAGACCTGATTAGTCCTCTCTTCATGTATTAACACGGACCAAATTATTAAATTTAGCTGTATGTTCTCTGACATTTTCACACTGAAAACTGTATCACATACTTTCTGTATGGCAATAAGAATACTCGATAATTTTATGTATAAATTTTCAAATGGCACGAGGTAGGAATAATTACCTGTGCTTTAGAGATGAGATCATGAAAGCTCACAATATTGAGATAATTTAGCTACCATCACCCTGCTAGTTTGCTAATGAGTCCTGATTCTAGCACAGGTCTACTCAGAGGGTGTGAAGGGATGGGGCACAGAACAGGTAAGTGTCTGACACTTGAAGAAGGGATGATGAGAAATAGGTGATAAAGTTGAGAGTTGCGGGCATAATGCCCAGGGAAAGTGCCAATAAGGGAAAGGCTGGGATGAAGGCAGCCAGCCAGATGTAAGTCTGTCCCAATGGTATCAATATACTGCCTGCAGAAATCTTCCAAATTCTCCACTACCCACATGGCTGAGTTTTGTCATTACTAGTACTGGTCACAGTATGCAACAACATATAACAGAATGAGCCTAGGATGTGGAGTCAGATAAATCTTGATGCAAACTCCTGTTTCCTCCCTTTACTACATTTATGTCATTAACCAACTTGATAATTTTCTTTAAAGATTTTATTTATTTATTCACAAGAGAAACAGAGAGAGAGACACAGGCAGAGGGAGAAGCAGGCTCCATGCAGGGAGCCCTATGTGGGACTCGATCCAGGGTCTCCAGGATCAGGCCTTGGGCCAAAGGCAGCGCTAAACCACTGAGCCACCGGGGCTACCCCCAACTTAATAATTTTGCTGAATCCTCGTTATTTATTTTGTAAAAGTTTTATGATATTTACCCCTCTGTGATTTAATTAAAAATAGAAAGCACTAGCAGCGTCTGTTACTTAATCAGTACTCAATAAATATTATTTTTTCTCATTTCTTTTGCTCATTTTTCTTCCTTCTCCTTCCCTGCTGACCAACTAAAACTTTCCGATCACTTTTATGATAGGGTCATCTCTACATGTTTCTTCCAAACTTCTTTAAAGGCAAACAAAATGACATCTAGCAGTTCTCACTATTTACACCAAATAAATACAGCGTTTAGTGCAAAGAGTTAGGGACATTATAAATAGTAGGCTTGGGGATAAGGTCTTCATGAGTAGCACTGTGGAACCAGCTCAACATGTCCCAAATCTGCTTTTCCTCTTTTGTTCCATCTCTTAGCAAATGATATCATTATTCACCTAATTGCACAAAACAATAACTTGATCAACTGTGCATTATTCTTTACCCCTCAGCAACATTAGATATTCCCGACAATGGAATTCTGGAAGCATCCCTCAGTCTTATTTCCTTGACAGCACGCTCCTGAATTTCAAACTTCCTGTTGCACTGGCCACTCCTTAATCCCTCTTCCAGTTCCCTTTACAGGTATGCTAGCGGTAAGTGTAGGCATCCTTTGAGACTCAATTCCAGACCCACTTCTCTATTTCTGCTCTTTTGGCTCATTGGCCCTTTGGCTTTAAGTATTCTCTGTTTGCTGATGACTCCTGCATTTATACCTCTAGGCCAGAGCTTTCCTCTGTGTTCCTTTCTCCTGAAACCAACTGCCAATCTGACTTCCACAGATGATGATGCCTGTTGGGAATTTCAAACTATATGACCCAATAGAACTTTGAATGTTGCTTACCACTCTTTCCTTCCCAAATCTTTATCATCTCAATAAATGGCAAGAACTAGTTCTGTGTAATTCTTTTTTTTTTTTTTCTTTACATCTTAGGCCATTCTATTCAGTTTTTCTTTTTCTTTTTTTTAAGTTTTTACTCAAATTCCAGTTAGTTAACATACAGTGTAATATTAGTTTCAGGTATACAATTTAGTGATTAAATACTTACATACAAACACCCAATGCTCATCACAATTGCACTCTTTAATCTTCTTTGTCTATTTCACCTATCCCCCACCCACCTCCCTCTGGTACCATCAGTTTGTTCTCTATAGTTAAGAGTCTGTTTCTTGTTTTACCTCTCTATTTTTCCCCTCAATGGTCATTTGTTTGGTTTATTAAATTTCACATACTAGTGAAATCATATGGTATTTGTTTTTCTCTGTCTTTCACTTAGCATAATACTCTCTAGTAACTTCCATGTCACTGCAAATGGCAAGAATTCATTCTTTTTTACTGTTGAGTAACATTCCATTGTATGATATATATATATATATATATATATATATATATATATCTTCTTCTTTATCCATTCATGTTGATGGACAGGGGCTGTTTCCATAGTTTAGCTATTGTAGATAATGCTGCTATAAACATTGGGGTGCATGTATCCCTTTGAATTAGTATTTTTGTATTCTCTGGGTAAATATGTAGTAGTGCAATTGCTGGATTGCAGGTTAGGTCATTCTATTCTAATGCTAACATATATCCTGAATCCATTCACTTCATTCCTGCCACTACCACCACCTTCATCTCTCTCCTGGTATCCTGCAAGAGTCTTCTAATCTGTCCTTCTGTTTTCTGCTTAGTGTTCCCTTCTAATACAAACTGTGCTTGCATATCAGAGTCATCTTTTTTTTTCAGGGTGAACCTTTAAGAAGGTAAATTAACTATGTTATATTTTCTTGCCCCAATAACTTTGTTATTATAAAAAAAATCAAACTCCTTACTATGACCTATAAAACTAGCAAGATCTGCTTGATTCCTTGACCTTGACCTTTGATATCACCTCATACTATATTTCCCCTTCTTTACTATACTCTAGTCAACTCAGACTCTTTTCTGTTCCTTGTTATACCAAATTCTTTTCCTCTCTAGAATTTAAAAATCTGCCTGAACACTCTTCCTCTCTTTCATTGCATGGTGTCTCTTTCCCATCCTTCAGATTTCAGCTCCAACATCATCTCCTCTGATATTCTGTACTTGACTTTGTAAAGTAGTCTCTTACCAAGTGATTCCTGTTTGCATTATCCTACTAATTTCCCTCCTGGCATCAGGTAAAATGATTCAATTATCTTTATAGAGGGGAAGGGGTTGTTGTTAACTTACTGTTTTCTTTCTGCTTCCTTCTCCTTTACCCCACTTCCCCTACTAGAATATAAGCCCTATAAGGGTAAGGGCCATATCTGATTTTTCACCACTGTATGTCAAGCATCAGCATAGCATCTGGTCCAGTATTTGAGCACCTCTATTTCAGCCCTTAGTAAATACCTGTTGAATGAACAAACTAACATATGAATGGGCCATTACCTCTTTCTTATTTCTATCTCTAATACATCTTCAAGTAGCCATCCTATTTTGTTACACCTTAAATCATTTCCCTCCTCATTTTCACTGCATTACTTCAGCTCACCATTGTCACTTGCCTGAATCACTGTAATTTGTTACCAGAACTAGAGTTCTCTTAGGAATGGTTGTGGCCTTGGGGGGATCTTAGAGTAATTAAAAAAAAAAAAAAAAGAACAGTCTGACGTGAAATTAGTTGATAGATTTTAGTACCTTCATGCAGCTAAGACAATACAATGGGACAGGTACTCTGATTCATCAGGCTTACCTCATAGGAGTTATTTATTTATTTATTTATTTATTTATTTATTTATTTATTTCAGAAACTAAGGGAACCACAAGAAATTAGCAGTTTCAAAGCTTGTGTTATAAATGATCTCATCCTGGCAACATGTTACTTTATGATAAAATACTCTTATGCCCTGTTGT
>NC_049248.1:16112635-16167635 GCF_011100685.1 Canis lupus familiaris
TTTGGTGATTGAAACCAGTGGTGTCAAAGAATAGGACCAGGTGAACACACAATACTGATGGGCTTTTCGACAGAAGTGCTGCAAAAAATAATTAACACAATATCCAGTTTAGAACTAAAAGCTCTCTTTCTTGAATTCTGCTATTCAAAAGCAGGGGCTGCATATTTAAAATATGGAGATTTCATTTTTCCTTTTTATATGGTGTCTATCATGTACCAGGCAATACAGATAGGTAATTGAAATACAGTTAGGAGAATAAATTTAGGCTTTTAAGTGTTTAGAATTCAGATAAAATCCAAAGAATACAATATGCTGGATAAAATTAATCTTAATGTGTCCCAAGTTGTTTGTTTGTTTGTCTTCCTTTAGGGCAGAAGGGAGCGGCTGGGTAAATAGTTCAATGAAACATGGCTACCCAGTATGCCCTCTCCCACTATCTGCCCTTTATTATTCCCTAGCTCTGTTCTACTTTCCAGAGAGCAGGTAACTAGTGCAGTCAAATCCCCTGATACATTTAAAAAATCTGTCTGCTCCAGGTTCCCTATAGTCTAGTCAGTGTTTTGTGTGGTATGCCTCGTTTCCAGTAACCCAGTTAAATTAAAGGTTTGTTGAGGGCTAGGCAATCTACATAATCACTTTGTACACTTACATTTTAGGGTTGTTCCTCTTTTCTCATCCCTTAAGAATGACCTTGATTTATGAGAAAAAAACTCACACAAATAAATCACTGCATATTTTTTCTAATGTTTGTGTTCCCTTTAATATTAAAATTGCTCATTACTAGTCACTAGATTGAGTAATTACTTATAAATTAAGTACTCTATATACTTAAAAGTGAATAAAATATCCACTTTATTTGACTGTGCACATAAGAGATCTGAACATAAAAATACTTTTATGTTCTATATGTATTAAGATGATAAAGAATATACATTTATATTTTATATATTTTGACGAAAGGAAACATTTCTAAACATATTAATAAATACACTTATGAACTGAATCTTAAATTATATATACATTTATCTTTCTAACTCAAGAAAACTCTATCCATCTCTACCTGTGTAGACATTGCACTGGGTATTAGGTAGGATACAAGTGAGTTCAAGGAAATGGACTCTGATTACAAAGGTCTTGGAATAAAAAATGAAAAAAAAAAAACCCCAAAACCCAAAAAAACATGCTCAGAGAAACTGGAGAAAACATTTAAAATGAAATGGCAGTAATTTCACAATTACCTTAATATCCTTTGATTGCAAGATTGCTGAAAGAATGAGAATTAATGGAACTTTCAGAGTGGACTGACATGTACATGGTGAGATTTCTTGGAAGAGGTGAGACTGACATAGAGTATGTAAAACAGATCAATGAAAAAACAAGTAGTATTCATTGGTGATTTTGTCTTTATGACATAATATTTCACCAATTCATGTTAGTTATACATCTACTGTGGGAGCAATGGGATAAACGTATTAACCAAACTGACAGTGTTACGGGGATATTTTCCAATAGGTGCCTTTGCAGTTATCAAATTTTTGCTGGGTGCTAGGCACTGTGTTATGTGTTTACATACTTCATTATTTAATCCTTAGATAAGTCTATGAAGAGGATACTATTATCCCTAACATACAGATTAGGAACAGCAGCAAAGAGACTACCAAGGACAGATTGCTATAGAACAGTACTTTGCTGAGCTGATATTGATTAAAGTTCATGTCTGTCTTGCTCCAAAGCTCCCTCTCTTTTCCTTAGGCCATGCTATCTGCATCATTCCTAGATCTCTCTGGTAGGCACAGCCTCTAATTCAGATATACATTCAGCATGTGAGGAGTAGGTTTTAAGTACTATGCCATTTTCACTCATGTATTTATTTGTCAGTTTAGCAAGCATTAACATAGCATTTACTGTGTGCTGAGTGCTGTGAACAAAGCTAGTGAAGGTAATAAATATTCCAGGCCTTTAGGTATCCACATTCTAGAAAGGGCAGAACTCAACAATCGCCATAAATATGTAAGATGTACAAAAATGCATTTCTAGAGAACAAGAATTAAGAGAGGGGTTCATAGAAATGATGATATTTGACCTGAATCTTTTTTTTTAAGATTTTATTTATTTATTCATGAGAGACATAGATAGAGGCAGAGATATAGGCAGAGGGAGAAGCAGGCTCCCTGCAAGGAGCCCGATACAGGACTAGATCCTCGATCCCAGGATCACACCCTGAGCCAAAGGCAGATGCTTAATTACTGAGCCACCTAAGCATCCCTTGACCTGAATCTTGATGAATAATTTTCTAGTTTGATAGTTGTGCAAGGTTGACCAAGCAGTGGGCACGATGCAAAGTGGTTTCTGAGAACTTCTGGTTGGGCATTCTGGCTACAGTTTGAGTTTTGGGGGAGCAGGAATCAGAAAATAAGGTGAGAAAATGAACAAGAGCCAAAAAATGAAAGATAGGCTTCTATGCCATAGTAAAGATTTGACGTATATTTAAAGCAGTGGGGAGCCATTAATGTAGCAAAATAAAGAGTTTCTTGGTCAAACTTTTTTTTTTCTTTTGAGGAGGAAGAATAAAGAGAAGGTGAAATAGAAAGCCAACCAAGAGGGTAAAAATAGAGAAGGTGGAAATACAAAGTAGTGCAGAGAGGAGGTATTTAGAAGATGACTAAATAGAATGTACTGGCTGATGGAATGGGAACAATTCAGGATAACTTCAAGCTTTCTACTTTTTGGGATTGGTTGGCTGGTAGAAGGAGACAGGAACTAAGTGAAGAAGATTTATTTGGGGTCAGGGCTTTATTTTTTATTATTTAAAATCTGAAAGGCATTTGTGGCATTCATGTGTGAAAGAAGTTGTTAGATTCTGAACAAATGAGATAGAAGACATCAGTGGCATGAGGGAGCAAAACTATTGTTTTTAGTACTACAGTTTTTTTAACTTGGACAACATGATTTAATATGAAAGCTAAAGGAGTATGTTGATGAACCTTATAACCAGGAAGATATATCTATCATTCAAGACAGCCTTGACAGGCATGAGTCCATGTGGAAAGTCTGTTCAGATATAAATAACATTTTGGATGAACAGAGATTGAAAATAGAAGTATGGGGCAGCCCGGGCGGCTCAGTGGTTTAGTGCCACCTTCAGCCCAGGGCGTGATCCTGGAACCCGGAATCGAGTTCCAGGTTAGGCTCCCTGCATGGAGCCTGCTTCTCCCTCTGCCTGTGTCTCTTCCTCTCTCTCTCTCTCTCTCTCTCTGTCTCTCATGAATAAATAAATAAAATCTGGAAAAAAAAAAAAGAAAATAGAAGTAGGGGTTATCAACTGGAATAAAGTTCCAAAAGATGAGGGCTATACTATCTAGAAATAGGTAATGGCATTAGCCTTGTGAATTAAGTCAGTTAATCATTTAACAGATACTTGTTAAAACACCTACTCTGGCCTAGCACTGAGATAGGTTCTGGGGATACAGTAGAGAACCAGAGACATGGACTTTGTCTTCATGGAGAATGATAGTATGGGATGCAGACAACAGAACAAATAAACTTGTAATAAATGGTGGTCATGAGTACTATGAAGATAGCCAGAAAATGTTCAGTTAGAAAATAGCTGGGCGGGGTGCAAACTGAAAATCCCAGTGAAACTGAGTGATTGGTGAACATCTCTCTCTCAGAAGATGGCATTTAAGTTGAGATATGAAAAGATGCAGAGAATAAGTAATGTAGGTGAAGAGCAGGGAAAGCCATGCTCAGAAGAAACATTCTGTTGAGAGTTTAGCTAAGCTACTCCATGGTATTACTGTCTTGGCATCATTTTTTTTTTTGTGGCTTTTAGACTGACACTAGATTCCTTGTTCCTGTATTTATCCTAGATAACAGACCTCAGTCATAAGAAAATATAAGTTCCTAATGTGACTTCCCCAATGGCTTTGTGAACATCTTCCCCATCTCCCAGGACTCTTCCTTGTGTGCTCTCAGATCTCTGTGGATCTGTCCCACTCTTTTGGCTTGAGTTGACTAATACAGCCTTGCCCTGGGAACCCCAAAGCACTCTGCCCAGAGACCTGATAAAGACTCCCCTCAAGTCCCATTACTCTCTGGCTGCATTCTGCCCTGACTTCCTTACGTGGCCCCTTGAGGTGTACAGTGTACTCCTTCCAGAACCTGTGAGTAATAAACATCTCTATTTCAGTTTCTCTTGTGGTTTCTTGTTGTACTGTGACTCACCATCTGGCACCCCGTGCTTTATTTAACAAATGTTAATTTAACATTTGTTATAGGTCATAACACATTCCTTTGCAGGAGAGATCCTAGTTAAGTCTGAATAAATGAATAAAGAGCATTTTGGCCATCATTTTGGGAGGAGAGGTAAGCAGAGGCCTGATCACACAGGGGCTTAGCAGCTGTCATAGTGAAGTTTGACCTGGTACAAGAGAAAGCCACTGAAATGTTGTCTAACCAAGTCTGAGTTTCAATATCATTCCTGCTGTCAAGTGGAGAATGAAGTAGAAGGAATCCCAGGAAAAACAGCAAAATGAGGTAGAAAATTATCGTCATCAGAATATTCTAGGTGAAAGATGATGATGATAGTGTACTGAATCATTGAGCTGACATAGAGACAGAAAAATGAATGGGGTCAGGACATACAGGACTTGCTGATGTAGACAAAATTTTTAGAATGATTAGTGTGTAGATAGCATTCAAAGCCATGTGACTAGATAAGTAAGAGGTAGAATAGTGTTTCACAGGAGGAGAAAGAAAGGACTTAATCTAATCATGTGGAGAGATAAATTTCTAAGACAAGTGGGAACTTGAGGGGGTCTCTCATTAATAAGCTGTATATATACATATATATACATATATATATATATTTTTTTTTTTTCTGTTGAGTGGAAAACAAGGGCTCCTTTTAAGAAGAGTATAGGATATGGCATTGAGACCTTGTAAAGAGTAGTAAAATTCACAAATAAAACATTGAGAGAAAGAGAGAGAGATAATTATGAAAGTATGAAAGTATTGACAAATCAGAGCATTGGGAGCACATGGATTTAGGGATTTATCACAGCATTAGTCCATTTGATTAAATCACCCCCAGCATTACCCAAAGTGAATGATCAATCAGATTGATTGGTTTGGGGATTTACAGGAAAAATAGAAGGGATATTTGTGGGCAAGCAAGGGAGGATGCTATTAAAGAATTATTGCAGTCAGGGCTTTTGAGCTAAGGAAAAAAATGTTCATTGGAAGGGAATAAATGAAGAAAAGGAGAGGTTTCAGAGAGTAAAGATCTTAAAATTAGGCTTTGTTGAAGAATTCTGCATTTATACCTTAAATGGAGGAGAAGAACCATTGAGTGGAGGTGGTAGACTGAAAGGATTTAGGGAGTGATTGAAAGAGGCACATGAAAAATAGGTATTACTTTACCATGTCCCTCCGGTTTCTACCTTGGGTGACAGGTGGAAGGAAACTGGTTTTCTTACCCAAAAGGATGATATCAAGTCCAGTGTTAAACATGTAAGTTTGAATTGCTTTGGGGACATCTGCACGGAGCTCTCTGAAAGGTAGTTACAGCCTGAAAAATTAATTTGGGATTAGGATCTAGGAATGGACAATGGTTATTATTTAAATGGCAGAATTTAGAAAAAAACGTGAAATTGTCTTGGAAGATAGAAACCAAGAAATTGGCTGCTTCCAATTGATCTCGCATTCATAACGCTCTCCTCCCCCACTCAAGTGCCTCTATTGTTTTTCTTGTTATGCAAAGGCAACTAGGTAAGATTCTCCAGGCATAGGTGGTTTTTGTTACTTGCCTAAAGAATGTTGCAATGGCCAGAAAGTTAAACTCAGGGATTTCCCCTCATTGTGTTTTTACTCAGGTTTGGACTGACAGCCTTGACCCCTGCAGGGCTAACGTTTGTCAGTTAGACAATACTCATTTTATACTGCTGGCCAATTTGAATGCTTTCACAAATGCCTGGGCAAAAGATTGTACCCAAAGATGTACAGCTGACTTCCCTAAGCTATAATTAACTGGTTTGACTTAAAGCTTTCATTGACATGAAAAAGCATAATCAACTTTCATAATGTAGTTTACTTTACCCATTTAATTAGGTTGTTAAAGCTTTGCCATCCTACTGTCTCCAGTAGTCATACACACCCGTACATACTCCACTCTCATACGTACCCATACAGACCCCATGGCCCTCTGTGGGGAGAGGAAATTGTGCCTGGGCTCTGGACCAAGGACACATTACTGGAGCAGAGCAATTGTTCAAGCTTCCTTACTGCATCATCTTGGGTGTTTAATGCTTGGAGTAGTACATGAAAGTCACACCTATACAGCACCCAGCACAGTGAATAATATATGGTAGGTATTCAGTAAATATTTTCTCCTTTTCCTCTTCTCCCACTATCAGTTTTAAAAAGCTTACCTATCTATCTATGTGTACCTATAAAATTTGCTAACATCTTGTTCTTTTCTTCATATTTAGAGGAAATATGCTAATGTTTCAGAAATGTTTTATAGCATAGATAGCATAATACGTTGCTGATATCTATTTTATAGTGAGAAATTGTTATGTGCATATATATATATATATACATACACACACACACAGAAAAGTATATGGGGCTTACACCAAGTGAATATTTCCTAGTTATAGCTATCAGCTCTTAGATGGTAAAGTGCTGTATAAACCCAATGTAATATTTCTCTCGGATATAGGGTTTTCAATTTGACTTGCGTTTGTTGATTTTTTTTCATGAACTGTTGAGAAATGAAATTCATTTAGACACTTACACCTAAATTTATACTCTACTCTTGTTCATACATGTAGTATGATTTAGAATTGTTTATGAGGCTATTTTTGACATTTTCTCCATATACTATTTATGTTTCTAAATTCCTAATTCTGTTAATAACTTCCCAACTGAAAAAAATAAATAAATAACTTCCCAACTGAAAACCACAAATTCTATGTCACTTGGTTATTTACTAACTCGTCCCTTATAATGAATTCATACTATGAGATGGTTTTTAATTTCCTAAATGGAGAACTAGTTATAGTTTTGAATACTGATAACCTCTTCTTTATATAGCTCCTTACACATATTAAATGTTTAATAAACATTGTGGGTTGATTTTCTTTCAATTGATAAAATATAAAAACATCTCAAATGATTTTAAGGATATTTTATTGTACTTTATTTTTGAGAGAGAGAGAAAGAGCATGTGAGTAGGAAGGGGTAGAGAGAGAGGGGGAGAGAAAGAGCAACTTAAGCAAGCTCCATGCTTATTGTGGAGCTGGTGCTTCATCTCAGGACCTGAGCTGAAATCAAGAGTGGATGCTTAACTGAGTGAGCCACCCAGGCACTCTTTATTAAGAATATTTTAAAATGGTGGTGAAGGATTAAAAAAAAAAAACTAATGTGGAAAGATAAAGGTATTAAGCAAATTTTCTAGACTAGAATTACTTAATTTCTAATATTCCATAGTATTAATATTTTTATTATGTTTCTCAAAATCCAAAAAAAGAATAGAAGCTCACTAACCAGTAATTTTTCCCAAGCTTAATACTAATGGAACTATACAAATTTACTTTCAAATGCTGCTTAAAGGCTAAACAATTCTGTATCCTTATTAGGAAGGAAAACCTTATAGGGGTGCACATTTCGAAAAAAAAAATGTAACCATCCATTGTCACGCAACTGGGCTTTGGTCAATCATACACATTAAGAAATCGTTTAAGAAACAATCTTTTCTTTGAAAGTGTTTGAATAAATTTTAACAATCTTCAAGAAATTAAGGTTCCCAGGGTAGATATATTGTTACCTCTTGTATGTAAGCCTTTTTTCCATTCCTTCCTTCCTTTCTTTCCCTCTTCCTTTCTCCCTTCCTCCCTTTCTTCCTTCCCTTCTTGTATCCATTGTGTGTCTACTAAGTGCAAGTGTTTAATATGATAGACAAGAAGCACTTTCTATTGACAGTTCCATTGAAGTCAGGAAGACAGACAAGGCAATACATATGAAGACAAGATAACCTTAGATATGGGGATGTGGTAGAGAGATTCACACTCAACATATAGTGAATTCTTAAAGGATTAAACTAAGGAGTGTGGAAAAAAGGTCTAGTAGCAACACAGATTGACTATTCTTTGCCTAACATGTAGAACATAACTAAAATGAAGAAGAAAAAGTGGTTTTAGATGATGACTTTTATTATTTTTCCAGATATTTAGTTTATTGATTATCAGGTAATTATAGATTATCTGGTTGACTATGTAAAATGTGATTTTCAGAAAAAAATAAAAAATGGAGATGGAAACCAGATTAAGCATAATTATTGTGTTTCTCTTTCTCTATTTTTCTTCTTTTCCTTTTGATCTTTTCTTCTTTTTTCTTTTTCTTTTGATTCTTTTTCTATTGATCTTCTCTCTCTCTATTTTTTTCTTTTTCTTTTTTCTTTTCCATTTCTGTTCTTTGCTGCTTTCAATGAACATTTATTATGCCAGGCACTGGGCTAGATTCTTAGAATAGATAATATGAATATGACATTATTTCTGTCATCAAGGAGTTATGGTTTAAAAGATTCATATGTTACTTCACATTCTTAATTTTGGCGCTCTTGGAAAAAAAAAAGAAGTGAATATAAAATTTCTTTGGGTGAGTTAACTTAGACCAATACAAACACTTAAAAAATGTTTTCTGGAATCTTCTTTCCTCAGGAACCTAAGACAGTCTTTCTCTCATCCCCTTTAGGTCTCTGATTATATGTTACTGTTTCAGAGCATCTCTTTTTTTTTTAAAAAACATCTTTTAAAATAATATCCCAACCTCCCCTAGGCTTGTCCTTCTCCTTTGTCATTTTTCTCTTTGGCATTCATCACCTTATAAAATATCTTATGATTTACTTATTTATTTATCTTTTAAGATATCTCTGTTACTCCTTTAAAATGTAGGTTTCATGAGATCAGGAGTTGTGGCTCATTTTGTTCATTCATGCATCTTCAATGCCTAGAACATTTCCTATCCCATGCCAGGTATTCGGTATATATTTATCAAATGAATGAATGAATTAAGAAACACTAAAATAATAGAAAAATAAAACATATATTGCTTTGGAGGATTTAGCAGAAAGAAAGCAGAATCAGTTATAATCTAAGTATTGTTCTCAACCTTTCAAGACTACCTCTATACTGCAGTAACTCATTGCTATTCACTTCTAGCTAAATCTGAGTAAAGTATCTTGTACCTAAAGAAAAAGCAAAATATTTACCATAAATAAATAAAGGGCAGTCATTCAGCTCCCACTCAAACTCTGTATGGACAACTAACTCTCTTAAGTCATTTCATTATGTTCTCAGAAACTGTTATTCTCAATTATTAAGAATATTTATTCTTAGATATCAAAAAATTGATATTTAAAAACTTATTCACATACAGTATAATTTGTAATTCATCACCTAACAAAGGAAGTTTCTTTTTACTTTGGCTTCAAGAAGTCTCTTTTCTACCTTGGCCTCCTTCTCAGGAAGGAACCTGCAGATTGGATCTTGCATTGTTTAAAAAATAACTTAACTCTGATCTATAAGTATTGCTAACATTTTTGAAGCTGTAGTGGCCAGCTTTTAATTTTTTAAAAAATATACTTACAAAAATAAGATCTTCCTTTGTTTAAACAACTCAACAGGACTTTATATTAGAGTGTAGCCAAATTGAACACCAATAAAAAATAAATTTATTACTAAAAAAAATAAAGTGTAGCCATTCTATTATTATGTCTTATATTTTTTAAAATGTGATTTAGAGTCTTGAATACTTTTAAAGGCTAGGGTAACTTTTGTATTTATAATAATAGTAGAACAAGTTGTTACCTTTAAGCAAAAGTTGCAGGTAACATGGACCATTGAAGTTCAAAAGGGGGAAGATCTGCTCCCTAAAGGCAGTTTTGTACATGTTGGCGAATATAAGGGTGCTGATGCCTGTCTCTGTCCATTGTTCTGAGCTCATAAGAGTGGAAAGCTTAGTTAATGAGCTCTTAAAACATACACAAAAGATATGGAACAATTACATTCCTTGCTTTTCCAAAAATAATGTGCAGGCCCCATAACACAAAGGAAAGGAGGGGCAGTCTTTAAGGACTAGAGCATAAAAGTCTTCAGACATACATGCTAACTTCATTCTTATGTGATCTTGGGCCAATAATTTCACTTTTGTAAGTTTTGATATTCCCCTCTTAAAATGGGTTTAATGATTGGAGCTCCTAAGTGAATCATCTCATAGGGTTAATTCATTTAATTACATAATCCACATCAATTTTTTAAGGTAATGCCTGGCATAAATTAAGATATCAATCAATTTTCGGGTACCTGGGTGGCTTGATCAGTTAAGTGGCCAACTCTTGACTTCAACTCATATCATGATCTCAGAGTAGTGAGATAAAGTGCCTCACAGGGCTCAAGGTTCAGTGTTTGAGGATTCTTTCTCTCTCATCCTCTGCCCTTCCCCCCACTTGCATGTGCACTTGTTCTCTCTCTCTCAAATAAATAAATCTTTTTAAAAAGATATCAATTTTAGCTGCTGTTATCACTATAATTAATACACTATTCTTCACTTGGCAGGTGATAGTTACTGTAGAAATTCATCCTAAGCATTTAGAGACTTTTCTAAAATATTTAGCAGTCTTAAAGGGTAAAAAAATTTGAATTTTTTCTCTGTTTTTTTTTTTTTAAGATTTTATTTATTTATTAGAGAGACAGAGTGAAAAAGAGAGACAGAGAGAGGAGGGGCTAAGGGAGAGGGAGAAGCACATTCCCTGTTGAGGGGGGAGCCTGACACTGGCACAATCCCAGGACCCTGGGATCATGACCTGCCCCAAAGGCAGAAGCTTAAGGGACTGAACCACCCAGGTGCCCCTTCTTATCTGTTATTACAAAACTTTTAGGCAGGGCAATTTTCTTAAAAGCTTTTATTATTATTGTTATTATTGGTGTTGTTCTGATGATCCATTGATGAAAACAATTTCAGAGTTCCTTGTCTTTAATTTTTTATTGGAATGAACTATTTGAATCTAAAAGACAATGTAAGGCATTACTTAGTTCCGGGTCTTGCAGCAACTCGGTTTTTCCTTCTGCACGGGAGACCTCTGCCGCAACCATGTTATGCCAGATCATCGGTCAGGCCAAGAAGCATCCAAGCTTGATCCCCCTCTTCATATTTATTGGGGCAGGAGGTACTGGAGCAGCGCTGCATGTGTTGCGCTTGGCACAGTTCAATCCAGATGTTAGTTGGGATAGGAAGAATAACCTAGAACCTTGGAACAAACTGGGTCCCAATGATCAATACAAGTTCTACTCAGTGAATTGTAGATTACAGCAAGCTGAAGAAAGAAGGTCCAGACTTCTAAATGAAATGTTTCACTATAAAGCTTCTTAGAATGAAGGTCTTCCAGAAGCCATCCGCACAATTTTCCACTTATCCAGGAAATATTTCCCCTCTAAATGCACGAAATCATGTTGGTTCATTGTGTTGGGTTTACACTGAATAATAAATATCTGAAACTTGAAAAAAATAAAAAAATAAAAAAATAAAAGACAATGTAATTTAGTCATGCAACCAAAACCTTTTGGTTACTTTCAAGAATAAACAAAATGGAACAAAAGACTTTATTTAGGCAATGGTTGTACCTCTTTGAAAATTAGCTGTCAATTAAGATCACTAATATATTTATATTATAAAAATCTATGATTTTATGCTCTAGGTTACACGTTAGATTTATAATTATGACTTTAATCATAGTCACTGCATAATTCCTGAGCAATAGTCCATTTGCCTTGAGATTCTCACTGTAGAGATAGGAGAGGCACCAAGATCCATCTTTAAAAAGGAGCAGCTTTTGCACAGAGAAAAAAAATCAATAAAACGTTAAGGAAACCCACCGACTGGGAGAAAATATTTGCAAACCACATATCTGATAAAGGGTTAATATGCAAAATAGACAAGGAATCTTGCAGCTCAATAGCAAAAAACAAACAATCAGATTAAAAAAAATGCTCAGGGGACCTATTCAGACATTTTTCCAAAGACATACAAATAACCAACAGGTACATAAAAAGGTGCTCAACATTGCTAATCATCAGGAAAATGCAAATCAAAACCACCATGAGCTATCACCTCACACCTATGAGAATGGCTGTTATCAAAAAGACAAGAGATAAGTGTTGGCAACAATGTGGAGAAAAGGAAACCTCTGTGCACTGTTGGGGGGAATGTAAATTGGTGCAGCCACTTTGGAAAACGGTGTGACGGTTCCTCAAAAGGTTAAAAATAGAGCTACCATATGATCCAGCAGTTCCATTTCTGGGTATATATATCTGAAGGAAATGAAAACAGGATCTGGAAGAGGCACCTGCATTCCTATGTTCATGGCAACATTATTCACTATAGCCAAGATATGGAACAACCTAAGTATCTGTCGATGAATGAATGGATAAAGAAATTCCACACACAATGGAATTTTATTCAGCCATTAAAAAATAAGAAAATTCTGCCAGTTGCCACAAAAGGGATGTACTTTGAGGTACTGTGGGGTTTTTTTTTTTTAAGATTTTACTTTATTTATTCATGAGAGACACAGAGAGAGAGAGAGGCAGAGACACAGGCAGAGGGAGAAGGCAGGCTCCATGCAGGGAGCCCGACATGGGACTCGATCCCAGGTCTCCAGGATCACACCCTGGGCTGAAAGCAGCGCTAAACCGCCAAGCCATCCGGGGCTGCCCCTAAGGTATCCGTGTTGAGTGAAGTAAGTCAGACAGAGAAAGACAAATACTTCACTATCTTGATTATTTGTAAATAAAATGAAACAAAACCTTCCACAAACTCATGGAAACAAAGGATTAATATTAGTGGTTGCCAGAGGCAGAGATAATGGATGAAGGTGGTCCAAAGGTGTAAACTTCTAGTTATAACATAAGTAATTTCTGGTGACATACAGTGTAGCTATAGTTAAAGACACCCTCCTGTACACTTGGCAGTTACTAAGGGAGTAAATCTTAAACGTTTTCATCACCAAAACAAACAAAAAAACAAAAAACAAAGAATGCTAATTATGTGAGGTGATGGAAGTGTTAACTAACTCTAACGTGGTAATCATTTTGCAATATCTAAACGTATCAAATCAGCAGGTTGTGCAACTTAAACTTACACAACATTATATGTCTATTATATCTCAATAAAACTGAAAAAAAAAGGAGCAGATTGATCAGCGTGAGACTAAATGCATGAGTATCTGGGGTATTTTGTTTATTCTTTTTTTCTTATATGTGACAGTTCATTAAGACTAAGAATGTAGCTTTTCAGCTTGTATTCCATTATACTTCCTAGAATTAATTATTCCCTTTTATTGTATTTCCTTTTGCTGATTTTATTTCAACAACAGACAAAATATATTTCCAAGAAGAGTTTCTCTTATGGTTACACTTTTAGAGCTTTTGGGATTGATTAGACCTTCCCAAATTGTGTTCTCAGAGAAAACAGAATCTTTAAAGCCTGTGGTGGAAATTCTCCATGCAAGGTTTCCCTCTTCACCATTTAAGCTTAGATTAAATCAGTGATTTCTGACGAAGATTTCTCTTGAGAACAGTAGTCATTAATTAAATATTTCTGGAGTGGTTTCCAGTCATACATTATATCTTCTTAAATTAATATAAAATAGGAGGTTTGATTGATTTAATAACATAGTTTAAAATCCATATCTACCTCATCAAAAAAGATTTCCATGGAGGAAATCCATGGAGGTTAGAAGTTTTTAAAAAGATCTTAAATTTATGCAAACACAAACACAGAAAGCAGCAACAATGACAACAAATTTAAGGTCTGTCTTCTGGATTTCTAGGATCACTTATTTATTTATTTATTTATTTTTAAGAAGCGACTTGTGTAGGCCTTTAGAAGGTGACCAGGATTAAAGCAAGACTTTATTAGGCCATATGGAAAGATTTAATTTTACCTTAATATTTTACTATTACTAAAACATTTGGCTTTATGGAAGACTGATCTTCAGAAATATGCACACACATTAATACATACACACACAACTTTGTTGTAACAACCTATAAATGTGAGTCCCCCGTGGACTTTCATGTGCAGACTTCTAGGAAAAAAGTGCCTACCAGCTAAACTCACTGATGATACTTGAGTATTGGAGACAACCCACCTGGGGTTATTAGTAAGTAGTCTAGATGAAGTATAGGGCTATTGATGACACCTACAAGCCTATTTCAAGGCTGCTTGGCTTATTTTTTAGTACTGTCATCCCATAAGGCCCCATTCTTATATTTACTTCATGGTTTTATGTCTGTCCAATGCTTTCCCTTTTTAATTAGAAGATATATATATTGACAAATACAATGAATAATAAGACAAACATGTGCCTACCTCCCAAAGTGATCAAATGTTACTTTTTTTTTTTCATATTTGGTTCCTTTTGACTTCCTACATTTCTCCCTCAATAATATAGTTTGCTGATCCTAGTGGAATGGCAATATTTGGGAAAAATAGCCTGGCACATGCAATGGCAGACAGCATGTTATCAATGTTATTAGAAAGATTTATGGAATGGAGTAAAATTAAAGGGGAGGCTTATATTTTTAGGGCACAAATACATACTACCTTTCCATTTTGACCTTTCCCTTACATAAGTGATGCAATGGTCTCAGAAAATTAACTCTCAAGCATAATATAAAGAATGGTCAGCTTAGGAAATATGCATTTATTTAAATTAGCTTGAGAAAGTACTTGATGGATATATGCAAGTTTATGGAGGGAAGTGAGGAAGTGAATATGCTGGAACTTGACATGATAGGCTCTATCTAAAGCTGTAATAATGGGAAGATGCATAGGCTAGATTCTCTAATCCAGTACCACTCAAAATTCTCCCATCCAAAGCTAACAACATTTGTTTCCTTTTGAGAAAAAAAGGCACAAATGAGAGGTTTAGGCTAACAATAAAGCTTTAGAAACTCAAGAAAGAAAACTAAATCACCGTACATGAAAGCTCTTTAGTGCTGATTGAGCTAAGCTGATGGTGTGAAGTAGGTATGAAACTCAAAATTTGAGTCAAGATACATTTTCGCTTATTGGCTAGAAAATGCACTGGACTTTTTTGTTTGAAAAATAAGATTTAATGATTACTTCAGAATTTTGGAAATCCAATTGAAAATATATTCTCTCAGAGCTTTCATGTCTTCATTTGTAAAGAGAACAATTCATCCAGAGAAATTGTTGTTGAGACGAAATGGAATTATAAAGGTACTTTTAAAATAAAGGTGCATTGTTATATAAAGACACTATTAATTGAAATATAAATAACTCATATTTTGCACTAAAAATGTACTCTCAACTTATTTCATCATTAGTGCTTGATTTTGGAAAGTTGTCTTAATGTAGTAGCTCTGTTTGCTTAGTTAAACAAAAGGGAAGGAAAGTAGGAAGGGAGGGAAACTGGGAGGAAAGGAGGAAATAAAGAAATAAAAGGAAAGGGAAGGAAGAAAAGTTCTAATTCCCTCAAGTATCTTAGATCTGTAATGAGCAACATTACACTCTCTAACATCAAAATATAGGAAAAGTTCAAGAGATACAAGACAAAGCTTATTAGGAAATTAAGGTTGTCCAAGAACAGATTTCTTTTCAATTAAGTATCTTTTAAAAGTTCAAGAGATACCGAAACACTGAATACAATTTGCTGTATTTGCAATAACTTTTCTCAATATGGCCCACAATTTAGGAAATACCAGCAGTAATACCAACAAGAGCAACTGCACATGTAACTACCCAACCTGCAAACACATAGCCAAAGTACCAGCAAATACTTTAGAAGTAAAGAAACAACACACACAGACATACACAGACACACTCCCACCCATGAGTGTGAAGATGGTGAATAATTTTAGCTATACTCTTTTTTACATGCTCCATAATATTGTTACATAAATCTATACTCTGTCTTTTTTTAAAAAAATTAAAAATTAATCATTTAGGTGAAAATGTTTATCTTTAGGTACAAGTAATAACTAAGCTCATAAGAAATTATGAATATCACTTATCAAGAATAAATGTGGTTTAGATGTGCCACCAAATTTGAACTTATTATAAATCTATGTTTAAATCTGCAGAACAAAATTTCCCTAAATTTTAAAGAAAATTTTAAAAAAAGTTTAAAATATTTATATTAATGACAATACATATTTTCATTTCATTGGAGTGCAACAGAGTGCTTTTGGCTATCTATATATATAAATTAGTATGTGATGACTCATGTTCTGAAAGGTCTTTCACATTGGAAAAGCTTATCTTCGTGTGTGAGACACTTTCTTAGGTGCTAATGATTTAAAAAAAAAAAGGTCTCTGACCTCAATATACTGGGAGATAACTCTTGTACTAAAAGAATTACAACACTTGGTTAGGTAAATACTGCAACAGAGGTGTGCATAGAACCTAAGAAAACTCACAGTAGGTATCCCTACACCAGACTCATTGATATTGGAACTGAGAGTTGATGCATGTACAGGAGTTGGCTGGGAAAAGATGGTTGTACTTGTGCAAAGAGAAAAGAGTACTTTCCAGGCAGAGAAAGTAGCAAGGGAGATCTTACATACATTCTATGAATCCCTTTCTGATTCCTATCTACTTACCCAACTCTATAAATGAGCCCTTATACTTTACACTTTTATACGTAAGCTCTCTAAGACTTTATTCTCTTTGAACACAAATTTCATTCCTGTATCCTCAATGTTCAGAACACAGGATTTAGCATTTAATAAATAATGAGGAAGCAATCTGGTATAGTGGAAAGAATATTGAATTTGGTATCAAATCCAAGTTTTTTTATTTTATTTTATTTTTATTTTTTTAATTTTTATTTATTTATGATAGACAGAGAGAGAGAGAGAGAGAGAGAGAGGCAGAGACACAGGCAGAGGGAGAAGCAGGCTCCATGCACCGGGAGCCCGACATGGGATTCGATCCAGGGTCTCCAGGATCGTGCCCTGGGCCAAAGGCAGGCGCCAAACCGCTGCGCCACCCAGGGATCCCTCAAATCCAAGTTTTAATTCCATATTTGGATGTCATTTTAAGCACAATTTTAATGTTTTCTAAACCTCTGTTTGTTACATGTTGAGGTTGTACAAGATGTTATCTATGGCTCTATGATTTCTCAATTTAACTTAACATTTTAGGACTCAGTTTTTCATTGTCTTAAGACTTTTCTCAGTCATAGGGAAAAATGACTCAAATTACTTCAACTAAAATGGAATTCAAGAAAAAGACACATCTACTGGAATGTGAACACAGAAGACATCCGAAAGAAATCAACGACACTCCCCATACTACTTCCAAGGTCTGCAAAGCCATCTCACATTCTGTCTCTCTGTCATTCCCTCTCTTTCAATGAATCTACATTTCTATTTCATTTTTCTCTAAAGACCAACTGCTCTACTTAGTCACTGCTTCTATTTTCTCATAATTTAAACTTGCAAATAGATCTTGACTTCTTGTGGCCTCAGCTCAACCTCTTTCCATTATTGTTATATTATTTTGACCAAGCATAGTAAAAAACATGGCACCTGCCTCTCAGCAGAGTCTTGGCAACAGACCCTTTGTTAAAAGTGGTGTGGGAAGGTGAACAATGATCATCTCTAGTAAGTATTGTTGCATCATCAAAATTATTTCAGGCAAAACCAAAGCACATAAAGAAGTCAGCAAAATGAGGTTGACTATTTTGTGAATTGAGTATAGATCTATATTTTATCATGACAGTCTGAAATTATGTAAGCCAAGAACAAAACCTCTCCAAAATATAGGGGGATGTTAGGAGAGAAATAGAGCTGAATGAAGATTAGAATTTAAGCATTGCCTGAGGAATGTGATGTAGCAAAAAGCAGTTCTAAAGAGAGTATTATACAAATAATATTTTTAAAAATAAAATGTTTTTTCCTAGTCAACAAAGGAAAAAAATCCCCAAACGTTAGTCTACAACACATACCAAAAACAAACCAAAACTTATCCTTTGATCACTAATAACCTAAGAATCAAGAGAACTTTGTCGCCATTTAGGTAATTTAGGTCACATGGTTTTCACAAAGATCCCTCTTTAGAACCAGTAACTTATACTTTGGTGGTATAGAAGACTAGGTAGCTAGTGTCTGAGTAGATGAAAATGAAGTTGCAGACATATCAGTAGGTCATTTACTCATCTTCATTTCATCCCACTAAAATGTTCCTAGTAAAGCATTAAATAATATAATTAATCTTTCATAATCCAGTTAGTATTCCAACAAAAGACTTACATGCTTCACTGACATTTTGGTGGCTGCTTCTTGAGCTTACTGATAGAAAACTGCAAAAAATCTACTATAATTTTCTTTGTATCAGTTGTCTAAATTATTATCAATAGTTTATTAGCCATTAAAATATCCGAATTTATCTCTGATTTAGCAATACAATTTTCCTTACTCCTAGATTCATCTTTTACCCTTATGCAGATTTCTCAAAAGTCTACTCCAATGCAATATGAAGGATGACAAACAACTCAGATCTCATGCACAGCTAATAAGTGCATGGCTGTTGCCATTTTAATAAAATACAAAATATGGAAAACATCAAGAAACTAAACTATTAGTTTAGTTTTTAAAAAACTTAAGCTTCCAGAGGACAAGAATGTTATCTAATATATATAGAACGTGGTGCACTGTTGGCACTTGAATATTAAAATTCAATATTTACAAGTGGAACATAATTTACTGAGCCATTCCAATGCACAAGCAAATGGAATGTATTGAATATCTTGGGATTACTGAAATGCACTTTGATTTTATGCAACATCTTGTTAACTTTATCTGTTTTTCATAGCTCTTTTCCATTAGAGGGAGGGCGAGGGGAAAATTGGATCAAGGTCCTGGTTTTTAATACTAGGCATCAACACTATGAAAAAAATCAAAGACACATTAATAAACTAAATATTACCTCCCACTGCTCTCTGGCTACCAGGCACACACAGTTCTTTCCATTGCACTCCTAAGAGGGCCTTCAATAAAGTAAAACTGTGAGTTTGACATTTCTCTTGCTCGCTGCCAGGAAATTCTAAATTGAGTCCCAGTTGTTTTTCAGATTAATCCATTGGAGAGAACAGAATCTGAACACAGTATTTTACAACTTCTTGAAAATTCATTTAGGCTAAATTTAGGTTTGAATATATATAATGTAACATAATATATATATCTCCTTAATTATAAAACATTCCTCTTATATCAAGCACACACTAGTAACATGTCTCTCAAGAAGACAAGGTAGAAATTTTTATATAAGAACAAATTTAACAATGAAAAATAGAAATCAAATGTTTATAAAAATACATAGCCAAAACTGCTATATTTTAAAAATTGACCTGCTTACAAGAATTAACCGATTTCCTCTCCTAAAATCATAAAAAGGGAGAAAAAACATCTAGTAACAGCTTAGCTATTTGTGTTCTATCTGGGAAGAAAATAGTACTTTTTATGAAACCTTCCTCGGTGAGACTTGATGCTTTGTTTGAGTCTTCTTCATTCATATGTCAACCAGGTAAATGCACAACAAGGTGCATTTTAAAATCAAAAGATACTGGTGATTTCCATATTTGCTTTCTGATCTTTTCCAACACACTCTGGGAACGGCTCCCCAGGAAGGGCACCGCAAAGCCTTCACCAGCGAAGAATGCAGTGGGTTCATTCCCTGGATGTGCGCTGCATGAAGCACATTACACCTGGGCAATTCCTATTGATAGAAATTGAATGGAATTGCACTTCCAGGCTTTTTAAGAGCTTATTTGGTGCTTCACATGAGACTTTATTAAAAATAGCTCAGCTCTCAAAAACCTTTTAAGGCAATGGATGCTTTTTAAAAATCTAATAAATATGGATGGCTGATTAAGGAATGTATTTTATATACTGTATATTAATGCTGGTTTTTTCTCTTCATTTTCCATCTTTCTTTTCCCTTGCCTTTTCTGAGAGATTCAAGTAATAAACTGACTTTTTAAAAGGTTCTACTATTATCTATATCACAGATTCCTTCATCGTAGTGGGAAATCTGTCCTCTCTTTGCCCTACTCTAATCATAAATAAATAACAGTTTCCATTTATTGAGAACTCACCAAAAAGCAGGCCAGATTCACTTTCCTCCCATCTTTCAGGTCAATATTACCCCCAGTTTACAGAGTAGAAACTGAGGCTCAGAATGTTTATTAAGTTGCTCAATATCACAAAACTAATAGGTTGGCAAGGCCAATATTTGAAAATGGTTTCTGGTCTCCTGATGATTGATGTTGTGATAATAGTAATGTTAGGTACTTTGCAAAGTAGTTCTCCTATACTGTCTCCTTTAATCCTTACTTGACTGTTTGAGTCTCATATTCTGACTCCTAAGTTGGTGCTTCTCCCTTTAAAGACCAAGCAAAATTGACCAAAAATTAAGGGTTTTGTTGAGCAACGTCCAGGCGAAGTCATAATGGGAATAAATAATAGTAACTCTTCTCATGGACTTGGTATTTTATCTACAGTTCTGAAAGCAAAGAATAAAATTTTCCCCCAGATCTTGATTCCAGAAGATTGCATATCATTCTCTTATTCCGTAGCCAACTCCAGGTTTAGATGTTTACAAAAGGAAACTTGCTTCAAAAACTGTTGTTTTTAGGGATGCCTGGGTGGCCCAGTGGTTGCGTGTCTGCCTTTGGCTCAGGTACTGATCCCAAGGTCCTGGGATCAAGTCCCCCATCAGGCTCCCCACAGGGAGCCTGCTTCTCTCTCTGAGTATGTCTGTATCTCATGAATGAATAAATAAATAAAATCTAAAAACAAAAAAACAAAACTGATTTTCAGAAAACTTGTTTTTGTTTTGTTTTGTTTTGTTTTTTGTTTGTCTTCAACTCAGGAAACTTTAGCTGAAATTTGAAGTCAGTAAAGTAACAAGAGGGATGACAGGAGCAAAGGGGGCACAGGGGCTCTTGGAATCCATATACACCTGGAAGCTACAGAGGGAGCCCAGCAAAGCTTCTCAGCTGAGACTGAGGGTGAGGTATTCCTAAGTACACTAGTGTAGAGGGGTGCTGAGAGCACAGAAAAAATGTTTCCCAGTTTTACCGTTTATTAAATGGGGGTGGGAGGTGTTGGGTCTATGTCTTAAAATATCTAGGTAGGTGATAAATTAAACCCTCTTGAAAAGCACTGAAACTTAGAACTTCGGTAAAATCTTTGTGGCAGAAGAGTAGGCCTTCATTGAGATGACAACCTCATTCTTCTCCTTCTTCTTCTTCTTCTTCTTCTTCTTCTTCTTCTTCTTCTTCTTCTTCTTCTTCTTCTTCTTTTTTAAGATTTTATTTATTTATTCATGAGAGACACACTGAGGGAGAGAGGCAAAGACACAGGCAGAGGGAGAAGCAGGCTCCATGCAGGGAGCCTGATGTGGGACTTGATCCTGGGTCTCCAGGATCATGCCCTGGGCTGAAGGCAGGCACCAAACCACTGAGCCAGCCAGGGATCCTCCTCATTCTTAATTGAAAATAAGCAAGGATGACTCTCAACCTCCCTCCTTTTATGGTCCTTCTTCTCTTTAATCTGTTTCTTTTCTAATTCTACCAAAGGTGAAGGAAAGTTTCCATCGTTCTCATTACTGTATTATATCCAAAGGGTGAATTACTGATCTAGCTCTAAATCATTTGTTCAGATTTTTCTAGAAGATATAATCTTCTCACATTTTTTTTTTTGCATTTCTGCTAAATACTCCCTAATTTTTAATGTTCCCTTAAATATGAATTCCCAAATCAGAAAGATCATTTTACCTAAATACCACCAAAATTGATTTTCTCTTGAAACACATACTTTATCAAGTTCACCATTCTGTAACCTATTAAATATAATTTAACTTAAAAGTTTATCTTTTGCTTTCATGTAAAACTTATCAGAAAATAAAATCTAAAATAAGAGTTCCTTAAAAAGTATGTTTCTATAATTTTAGAGGTGCTAGCATACAAATAATTTACATAGAACAAGTTAAAATTGCATTATAAATAGGATTTATACTCAAAATCTTTTGATAAGTAAAAAATATTTATTTTGTGCATTGAAAACAATGATTTTATTTTAAACTAATAGAAATTAGCTATGATTGAGTATATGTAATTTATCAAGTGACTCCTTATAGATCATCAGAAAATAGTTTAAAGGACCTTTTGGAGAAAGTTTTCTTTTAGATAAAATGTTTTTTTCTGTGGTGACCTGGTCTCATGTGGTTGCTGAATTCATAGCTCTCATCTCTTTGTCTATATCCATGGGATAAAAGAATGACTTCTATACTTCATGACACAGACTCCATTAAATGCTTACTGCCTCACATAGGGCCCAATTTTTTAAGGAGGGGTAGTAATATAATCTTTGGAAGATTGTATCTCGTTATCTGTTTCACAACAGCCTTTTGAAAATTAATTTGGTCAATTCTTTTTCCTTATTAAATCAAAGACTAAAATAAGAAGCTCTTTCTACTTTGTGCATTTCTCTTTATCAATGACATTTATGTATATGACTATTTCATTATAGGAATATACCAAAACACATTCTAAAAATTAATTTTTTTCTATGTGGTAAAACTTAATTGTATTGTTTTTATTTCTTGTTTTACTATTCAAATATCATCCTCGAAAGAAAGTTGAATGAATTGTCTTGTCAGAAAAATTTCCTCTGCTAAGATATTTTTCTTGAAAAAAAAAAAGCCTTTTTAACGTGTATCGTTTAGAGTGACACTTGAATTTTTGCAACATCTGAAAAACAGAGTATTTTCAGAGACATCAAAAAGCCATGGTGCTATTCTGAAAGGACAATGAATAGGAATCTTTATATAACTTTAGCAGATAAACTAGGAACAACGCAACTAGCAGAACATATTAATTATGCAAATTTCGGCACTGAGAAACTAATAAAAACTATTTTTAAGAAATGACACTTCCCAATTTTTCTATTCCTATGAATTCTCTAGTTGTTTCTTCATTATATCATCTGCTTATGCTTCTAGGCAAATACTACCAGTATGAAATTTATAGGGAGGAAAGTATAAGAGAAAAATATAAAATTTAGGAAGGCATTTTAGTTCTTCCTGGGAATTAGAAAAATAAGAAACAACAATTTTTTTAAGACTAATCTCAGTTGAGTTCTTAGAAAATTAGCAATTCATGCCAACATAGACTTAAAGCAGTTAAACCAAAAAACTAGTTATAAATACATTGTGAAGTAGAAATTCCTTTGGAAATGTGATCAAAACTATAGATCAAGAGAAATGGAAATGTCATAAAGAGTAGTCACTATTTTTTCTTAAATATCCATGCTTTACTCATAGCATCTCATTATATCCAGTCAATTATCCAGCAAGATGGGCAATTAGATTCTCATTTTATAGTTGGGTAAACTGAGGCTCAGGTGTACAAACATCAAAATGTTTATAAAAGATCATTCAAATATTAAGTGGCAAAAAGAGAATTTAAACAAATTTTAGAGAGGAAAATCTGAGATTGGAATCCTTTTATTTATTTTATTTTATTTATTTTGTTTTTGTTTTTGTTTTTTTTTTTTTTTTTTGGAATCCTTTCAGTAGACTAAATAGACTTGATGGTATTTCAAATATAGGTGGAGCTGAAAAAATTAATTTATAGACCGCACAAGTGAGAATGCCTGTGAATCTCTAAAATGTCCATTTAAAACCTTTCAAACAAACAAACAAACAAACAAACAAACAAAAAATCTCTTCCAAACCATAGCTGACAAGAAGATTCTTAGAGATCTGATGACACTATTAATGAAGAATTGATTGCTACTTCTATAGGTAGCAATTAGGTTCCCATCTGTAATTGAATATTTTTACCATGAAATATTTTAAAAAAGAATACCATGAAATCTGGGATCAGAATTTTGGAATCTGACTATCTTCTTCATGTGGAATCATGGTAATGGCAATGTGCCCACCACTGTGTTTTATATATCCTTTTTATTGTTTAAAAAACAGACAATAAGACAAACATTAGATTTTTAATACAGAGAAAAAAGATTTTGGCTCTTAGCCCCTTGGCATTGATCTGCCTGGTCATAGAGTTGAAAGTTTCCTTGATGTTACTATTCTTTTAACCTTTGTATCCATTACGAGCCCTTGTCCTGGCCAAGGACCCAATTTAGCAATTAAGGTTGGTTGAAGTAAAGAATGTTTGTTTTTGTATTAAATTCTTTAATGAGATAACACTTTGGGTAAGTGGCACAGTATTTTGATAGACAAATTTTACTTTGTTACACTTCTGAGTATCAAAAACATCTTGCTTTGTTTCTTGGGATTTGAAATTAAATATACAAATGGGAAATGAAGGTAAAGAAAGAAAGTTGTAGTAATTACTTTCATGTAAAGATGAACAATGAAAAAAGCAATGGAATTCTCAGAGTAACCAACAGAAAGTAGATTTTCTGCTCACTATGGTTTAGTTTCTGGGCAATGTGCTTTTATTAGTAAAGATGAAGTTGTAACAATTTACTCCTAGAATTTTATTTTTATATCTACCTAACACTAGTTTACATGGAATTACAAGATCAACCATCCTTCCTAAACTGAAATTATTTCTATCACAATAATCTATAAAAATCTTACTTACTTTCTAAAATATAGTTCAAAGTGTACATTGGCCATGAAGCCTCCTCCAACCTATCTCTATACCTCATACTTGGAATTTATCTTATAGCTACTGTGTTCCCAACATGTTGTTTCTCAATCCAATGATTTGGCTCTTTCTCCTCTGGTTATATTTATATATGTATTTCCTATTTCATTCACTAAATTTGAGGTTTCCTGAGATTGAGAACTATGTTTTACCAATCTCTATATTCTTTGGAATATCTAGCAAGTGAGAGATACATGTTACATTGTAAAGAACTATTGCTAATTCTGCAATTAAATTTAAATTCACATAACTATTTGGTGTTTTGCTAAGCTGATTAGTTTTTGAAAGCTTTTAAAAATATAATAATACATTTTGAGAAAATGTCACACTATAATACCTTTCCCAAAATATTGAATTTTTCTCAATGAAAACAACATTGCTACTCCCTCCATGACAAATTAAGTATAATTGTGGACAGTGTTTATTGTTTGGTAATCCAATACCACATTATATAAAGACCTTTTTCACCTATAATATTTAGTCATACAACAGTCCAGTCATACAACTGTGAGTTGTACTTCTATGGGAAAATAAATGTCATAGTCAAAAAAACAGTTTCAGGAGCTTTTTTTTATTTTTTTATTTTTATTATTTTTATTTTTATTTATTTATTTTTTCAGGAGGTTTTTTGTTTGTTCGTTTGTTTTTTGTTGTTTTTTTTGTTTTTTTTTTGTTTTTTTTTCAGGAGCTTTTTAATCAAGTAACTTCTATGTGGAAGTTTCAGAAGCTTTTACAGAAGCAAAATATTAAAATATTATATAAAAATTAATTATAAGGAATTGGATTTGTGGACCTACATCTTCTGTTTTCTTTTTTTTTTTCTTTGTATATCTTCAGTTCTGTGATCTTAGAAGGCTGTGCTATGAGAGACACAGCAGTAAATATGGGAGAGTCTTGTTTATCTTAGAGGTGGACTGCTAGGAAAGGGTGACTATTCTTAGGTAAAATGGATTTTCTGGCAGAGAAAGGAGGCATGGCATCAAAATAAAGCCAGGATGGAGAGTTGGAAATGCAAAGAAGGAAGAATAGACAAGGAAAGTAGGAATGAATTAAAAGGACAATTCCTGCAAATTCCTGCAATTCCTGTCTATGCAAAGTAGGCTTGACAGTGACTCAAAGTGATCCAATAATAAATATTTATAGCATCTCTATACTCCATGTGACTTGGAATAAGACTAGATTCTTTTTGGTCATCTACTGAGCTTATATGTCTTTCTAGTCCCTCAGGTAATAATAGAAGGCTTTAAAAACAAAACAAAACAAAACAAAACAAAAAAAACAACAACTAATGTTGAGTGAATAAATTTCAAGTCTATAAGACATAGAGTCATTGAATTCTGTCAAATGCAAAAATGTAGTTTTTACAAAGGATGGGTTTAACAAATATACACCAGTGACCATGACAATGGTTTTGAACAAAATTTTACAATTAAAATTTTAAATTAATATGAAAAATATTGACAGTAAGAAAATGAAACTGTAATCACAAGTAAACATATTAAATAAAGATAAATGATGTGAGACTAACCTATCATTTTGTGATAGTATTAATTGATTGAGAGTAAAGTATAAAGCCCTTAAGCACAGACATGTTTCCTTGGCTTAAACACATCTTCAAGAATTTGAGCTCTTTTGAACCTTCTACTACTACACCCATACTATGCCATTTTATGGCCTTTGTCTTTGGACTTTCCCTCATGGAAGGTAAGATGGTTGTTGCAGAGGAAAGTCCTGGAGACTCTCCTTAAGGGACATTTTTTCATAAGGAAATTTCTTAACCAAATGTTCCAAACAAACTTGCCTTTAGGTCTTTTTGGCTAAATGATCACATGTCCATGCTCTAGCTCCAAAGCAGTACTGGGAATATGAAGATCTGGAATTTCTAGCCTCTGCAGAGGAAGGTGAACTCTGCCCGCAAGGAAGAAATAGAAGGGAAAGTGATTGAATGGACAGCCATTAGTGGGATGATATGAGTTTCTGTGACAAAAACAATATCCAGTGGCTCAAATATGATAGAAGCTTATTTTATATTTGTGTAGATTTTTTTAAAAAATATTCTTTATGGATGCTCAGCTCGCTTTTTAAGTTTCAGAGAACCAAGTTCCTTCCATTTTATGGCTCATCTAACTTTAATGAATGACTTTTAAGTTCACTGTGCTAGCTTGGATCCAGCCTGCTGAAGGCGAAAGAGTGGGGAATCATACTTGCTTCTCAAGCTCCTTGTCCTGGAAGTCACATGTACCAAATCATTCCATTGGTAAGAGCTAATCACTTGTCCTCTCTCCACCACCACCCTCCCTGCCTCCCCTGATAGAAAAGGTTTGAGAAATACAAACCTTGACTAAGCTGAACTTCACAGCAGCAACCAAATTGTGAACAAGAAGAAACTATGTGGGTAGGATAATCAAATAGTTTGATGGTAGAATGATTGCATTTCAAGAGTTCTGATTATGAATACATTATCACCCCAGAGGGATATCTCCAACAGTAAATTGCAGGGTACATCAGCATTTTTACTAATGACTTGTTTGAGAATATATGATGGCATGCTAATCAAATTTTTAGATATCTTGAAATTGAGAGGAAGTGCCAACACATTGGTTGAAAGTTCCCAGGATCCCCAAAATGTCTTAAAAGAGAGCAATAAGGGATCAAAGTGGGGATAAAATTGCTAGGAATAAATACCAATTCCTGCAGTTAGGTCATCATATTCAGTAGCACCATTTAATTGGGCAAATATTTAC
This sequence comes from Canis lupus familiaris, assembly GCF_011100685.1. Classification (NCBI taxonomy): domain Eukaryota; kingdom Metazoa; phylum Chordata; class Mammalia; order Carnivora; family Canidae; genus Canis; species Canis lupus. The sequence continues at coordinate 16,140,152 of NC_049248.1, forward strand.
TTAGTTCTTATTATATTCAAGGCATTGTGCTAAGCCATATATGGAGAATTGGAAATAAGAGTTAACATATAAAAAGGAAAAAAGTAGTCTTGAGTTATTGAAAAACCAATATGAATTATTAGTGTAGAGTCTCTTTCTCTCTCCATATGTGAGAGTTATTGTATATTTGTGTGTACACATATATACATTGTTTATGTACTTATCTTTGGTTAATCAGAACATTTATAATATACAAAATATTCCAGAACATTCTAGACTCTAGTTTTTCAGATTTTTGTCTTGGATTCTTGGTATAAAAATTTAAGAAGAAAAGTGAACAAACTCGATTGTTTCTAGAAGAGTATGACTAAGATGATAAACGAATTTCAAATAACTCATATGTATTCACTTATTCACTTATTTGTGACTGAGATTCCATTTTTTTCCTTTAAGAAAGTAGAACGTGTATATAAATCTCTATGGCATAAGGTATAACGTAAGAAATGCTTTAAAAATGATGTTAATAAAATTAGTGGAGTGAGAGAAGAGAGATTTCTTCCAGCAAAAGCAATAAGGAAAAGATTTGTAGAGTGGGAGCTAATTTGGGTTGTTCTGTAAGGATAGATAAACTAAGATATAGTCAAAAGGAAAAGAGAGGTGGAATTGTATTTCAAAGAAGGAGGACAAAAACTGTAAAACAAATATCAGGAGAATTGTAAACTCTTTTTGGTGGCAGCTTGAGTTGCAGGAAGGAATTGAGGAAACAGCCATTAAGTTATTTTGATATAAAACTGGAGGTGATCATCAATGTTGGGTTAAAGCTTTTGAACTTTATTCAGGAGGTAAGCAATCAACAAGCAATTATTGTATTTTTACTCTTCATATAATAGAGGCTATGAAAGTCATAAAGGTTATATGAAAAATGGTAAACAATAATAACAACAACAAAACAATGGAACAAAACCCTGTAGATATTTAACTTCCAGAAGAGAAAAATTATGGTATGAAGCACTATTCATCCTTTTTTGTAGCTCCGACTCCATCCCATACCCTAAACATAGATCAAGAATGAGAAATTGCAGGAGGGCTATTTTTTTTGGAGTATGGTGTGTATGTGTGTGAACATCTCATTATCAACACAAATACTTTAAATGTATAATAAGCCAAACTTCAAAGAGTTTAAACCCAAGTCTGTGCCTGTTTGCTGGGGCAATATAGGAGGGTGATCAAAACATCTTCTGAAAAGTGAGACATGGGATTCCTAAGGTCTCTGTTCCAAACCTAATGAAAAAAATCATTTTCTGAGATTTGAGGGGGGAATTTTAATCCACTTAAATTTTAGGATTTATTCTCTCCACAGTGATTGACTGAATATTAGTTATTAACTGAAGAAGGTTTTGTAGTAAAGAGTTAGAAACGTGAATTTTCCATCTAGCCCCTTTCCATAATCAGTTTTAAAAAGCCAAATATTACAAAACAAAACAGAAATAGAATATTCAAACCCAAGTGACACAGGACATTTCTAGGGTAAATTGTCACTTTTTTATAAGTCTTTTTAAGAGGGAAATGTTTGGATGTATTTCATCGTGTCATTATCATTTTAATTCTAGTGAAAAGAGATCATTGACTGTTGCTTCAAATCAACACAAGCTCCAAATAATTCCTAAACAACTGTCTTACAACAGACCTTAGTTTATTATATGGAGTCTGAAATTTTCATTGTGTTATTGGAGGGGATCCATAACTGATACACATCTTGCCCATTAAATATTAGTCTTCCAAAAGTTTCCAACATAAACTCTTCAGTCATATTAAGGCAGCACATTATTCATGCTAATTCCATTTTTGCCTCTCAACATTTTCTTGGAATGTCCTTCCTCTTATTTCCTAACTATAAAAATTTACTTATCCTATAAATTTTCCTGAAGTCTTCCTAACTAGTTTAGCTTATGTCAGCTTCATCCTTCATTGACCTTGACATACTAATTATTATCTGTATTTTATATCTTGATAATCATATCTAAACTTATGCAACTCTTCATTTGTTCCATATTGGTTTTATTTTTCTTTCCAGTGAGAATATATGTTCTACAAGGTCAGAAGACATATCGTACATCAATTTTGCATTCCCTGGAATATGTAGAATGGTACTGGGAATTAAGCGAGTGTTCTTATGAAATAAGAATGAAGTAGAGTTGGGTTGAACTGGATTTAATAAGGTCTCATATTTTCTTTGACTTTGAAAATATTGTCATCACAAAATAATAATTTTTATTTTATATATTCTTACCAAATTATTAAAAGTAAAAAAAAAAAACACTTTTAAAATATTTTATTTGTTGTAACTTTCTCCTCTTTTTACCATTATTATTCTTATTTGCTCTCATCTGGTATCACTGTCTATTATCTTGCTGTACTCTTGCTTTTATGGTGCACTCCCTCATAGAAGTCTAGGATATGGTTCAAAAGAGAAGATAAGAGAGGTTTATTATAAGAGAAGGTAAGGGATATAATAAAATGATCTGAAAAGATGTCTTTTTTTAAACTGTTAAAGATAATAATAGCATGCTTACATATTGTATCCACAGCTAAGAAACTACGAAAGGAATAGTATTTGTCTATGTGGGGAGGTGGGAGGAGCATCTGAAAATTAAATATGTAACTTTTTGATCAGGTTATATTAGAGGAAATTTTAAATTATATAATGCAAATCAATAATTTTACTCTCATTTTTGAAATTGAGTGTCCATGAATTTAATTTTCCTACCATTATGTGATTGTCAATACAAACTCTATGGCGGACTGAGAGCTCATGGAAACTAGAGCATTGTCTTAATCACCTTGTTTCTATTTTTTTTTTTTTTAAGATTTAATTTTAAGGTAATCTCTACACCCAATGTGGGGCTTGAACTCACAACCCCAAGATCAAGAGTCATATGCTCTACTGACTGAGCCAGACAGGTGCCCCTTTACTTACTTTGTTTCTAGAGTATAACATGATGTCTAATGCATAATAGGTCCTCAAAAATATTTTTTGGGTAAATAAAGTATTATTGCCATCATTGTTCTATTTATTGATTTTTCTGGATTATATTCACTTCCTCCTATTGGTTATAATCTTCCTACTATTGGTTTTCTATTTGCTTCCTCATCAGGAATAATAAAATCGCCTACAAAAAGGTCTTTTGACTACTTTACAAATCATATTCTTAGGTGCTTCTTTGTAAATTTCTTCTATTCACAGTATCTACTTAGATTGGAAACTCTTGAGGACAACGTTATACATCTCATTCATTACTGCATTTATAGCTCCTAGTCCAATATCAGGCATAGACAGAGCTACCCAATAACAGAGAATGAGGTAATAGTAAACAAACAATCTCTATTTTCCTAATGTAATCATTAAGAAATGATAATAAATAGTATTAACTATTTTATAGTGTCATGTATCTGAAAGTGTTATTCAAAGTGTTATAATTCTTATAATACTCAGGGTTTTTTTTTTTTTTTTTTCAGAAAGGATTTTGGATTAAAGTCTTGGCTCTGACACTACAAGCTATGTGACATTGGCCAAGTTAGCTAACCTCTTCAGTTGTAAAATTAAGATAAAAAAGAGCACTAACTTCCTCAGATAGTTACAAAGATGAAATGAAATAATGCATGTAAAGTTTGTCATATACTAATTGCATAATAAGTATTTGTTATTGTTTTACTATTTTCTTCCCTTAAAATGAAAACAATGTTCAGAAAGGATATCACATATGAATTCATTTATCTACCAGTCACCTATAATCTTTGTACTCTCTCTACCTCATTGTGACATCTTGGTCTATAATAAGAAATATATATATATATATTTGGTCTTTATCACTGTTCCTGGCACAGAGCTCCTAACACCTGGAATTTCCTAAGAAATAAGAGTGATGAGGTGAAAGATGGGGGAAGCATCTTTTGTGTTTCATAAAAAGACCCTTTAAACTACATCTGAGTTTAACTTAACTTGGTGACTTTTGGAAGCCCCTAAGGATGGGGGTTGGTTGCCAGGGGAACCAACCATGTGATTAGACAGGTGGAACTTACAGCCCCAACTTCTATCTCCCAGGCAGGAAGAGGGGCTGAGGTTGAGTTCATTACCAGCGACCAATGATAAAATCAATCATGTCTATGAAATGAAACCCCCACAAAAATCCAAAAGGATAGATTCAGAGCTGACTCTGGAGCCAGTGCTATTTACTATTACACTGATTCTTCCACTTAACATCTATGGTGTTGGTGGTACTTGAATTTAACTTCCATCTCAGATAGAGCTTCTTTACCTGATCTTCCTCTCTGTCCATTTCTTCTTAATTCCTGTATTCTTCTATCACCCTTCTCTCACCTTTATATCATTGATACTGGGTATGGTCCTTGTTTCTGCTTGTCTTACTCACTAGGACACCATATCAAGATCCCTCATTTCCACCCACATATGATGATTCTCCCATCTGATCTCTAGTCCTACCTTCTCTTTGGAGTCCCAGATTCTATATCCACAACATCTGACAATTTAATTTGATGTTTCATTTTATATCGGACTACATAGGACTGGATTATCTTCCCTTGACAATTAGATTCCATTTGCTGCTTTCCATCTTTGTAAATGGTCCTGTGCAATCCAGAAGCTTCCCTTCCTTCTTCTTAAGATGATTTCTACATGCTCACCTGCCACTCCCTTTGTTCAGCCATTTGTTATCTTCCACACAGTTTACTGTATAGTCCTTCCTTCCAGTACCCATCTTCCCTTCCTGGTTTCATTACTTAGATTCTCCTTCAGAGTCTTCCTGGCCATGATGATAAGTTTAATTCAACAGTCTGCGAGCAGATATGATGTGTACAAATTCTGACTCATCTTTAGGGAGAAATCTGCTTCCTCTAGGACTCTATTTCCCCTTTCTGCTGGGAAATAGTAAAAAAATGCATCAGTGGCCAGTTGGGTTCCTGCATGACTTTGTGAAGCATGGCTTTCAACCTGCTTGCCTCTAGACTGTAGGCTAAGGGGTGAAATTTTTTGATCTCATGTAGAATGTCATATTTTAGGATCTTTTTAGAGCAGTTTAAACTGTACCCTAAAAACTTCTTAAGATTAGTTTGCCTAACTCAAGGCGTGCTCCAATCCATCTTCATTGTTTTAAATGAGTATGACGCTTTTAAAGATGCAAAATACGGTCAGGCCAATTCCCAAATTTAGAAGGGGTGTTTGCTTTGCTTTTTTCCCAAATTGATTTTATAATCACGAGGAAATAAATTAAATAAATTCATCAGTGACTCCCTCAAGCCTTAAAAATAAAATTCAAGTTGCTTACCAGGGCACAGTAATCCCTTTCTGTTCTGCCTTCTGACTATTTCTAGTCTTAACTTTTGCCACACAGCCTCACAGGCCTCCAGGCACACGAATCTTTCAGTCCTTGGATGATGACAAGCTCTTATACATATCTGTGTCTTTACACTTTCTGCTCTGTCTGTCTGGAAGCCTTTCCACAGTTTTAATTTTTTTTCTGGGCTAATGGCTACTTGTCCTTCAGGACTTAGATCTAAACTCAGGTTTAGATCCTCTTTACCCTCCATAAAGCCTTTTCTAATGTCTTAGTACCAATTAAATGTCCCTCATCTGTCACCAATTCCTGTCTGTATTTTTATCAGGCATATTTCACATGAAAGTCTATTTCCCTACCAGGCATTGTCTATTCTCCCACAAAAATATACTCTCATTTAACCAGGTTCTGTGCCACTTATCTACATTCCTATGTACAGTTGGTATTCAATTTCTTTTAATTGAATAGAGAACATACATTTTTTTTAAACCATTGAGTCCAAAGGGACATTATCCTCTGTTGTAATTTCTACATTTCAGCTCATTGTTAACTCCTTATAAAAACACAGAACAGTAGAAATATTTAAATGAAATGAAGTTTATACTTAATATAATTAAAATTTTATTAGAAATATTTATTTTCTTTTAATGTCAGCTTTCTTCAGTGGCTTTTAAAAATATTTAATTTATTTATTTGGGAGAGAGAATGAGATGAGAGAGGGTCAGAGGGAGAAGCAGACTCCCCACTTAGCAGGGAGCCTAATGTGGGGCTCCATCCCAGGACTCCAAGATCATTACTTTAGTCAAAGGCAGACACTTAGCTGACTGAGCCACCTAGGTGCCCCCAGTAACTTTAATTAAAATGATTATTTATTTATTTATTTGAGAGAGAGAGAGAGAGAGCACAAGCAGTGGGGAGAGGCAGAGGGGGAAGGAAAAAAAGTAGGCTCTCCATTGAGCAGGGAGCCTCATGACAAGCCGGGGCTTGATTCCGGGAGCTGGAGATCATGGCCTGAGTCAAAGGCAGATGCTTAACCAATGGAGCCAACCAGGCACTCCCCCCCTTTTAAAGAAATTCTATTTATTTATTTGAGAGAGAGAGAGAGTTCAGTGACTTTCAAAACATCAGTGCCTTGGAAAAATTTAAGAAGTTCTTATGAGACATTACCTTTTATTATTGAAGAGATAACATTTTTATAAGAAATGGGGGTTATAAAAGAAAGTTTGCAGTGTTCTATATAGAAGATAATGAAGGCTGAATGAACAAACATATGTTTTGGGCTTTGGTAAATATGCAGTTTCTCAAACATCGAAAGACAATTTAGTTTACAAATATTCGCAGAAGCTCATGTTCAGGTCTTTAGAACCAAAACAAATAAAATTTAACAATTTGCCATATTCTTTTGAAATCTCTCAGCTCTTAGATTTCTTTGGTCAGGACAAAATTTTAAAATATTGTACAAGTGGGAAAAACCGTTTACTTTTTAAAACTATTCCCACCAAAATAGTTTAAATATTTTACATCATGTATTCTAAAACTTCAGAACATGAATTCTAAAGGAATTAATATTCCATTATTTGGGATTTTTTGAGATACAATGTGTGATAGATCAGCATAGAACTTTATGTGAGTTAATATGAAACTGTCTCAGTATGGGCTATTTTAAAATTAATAGAAAAATTCCTATTTTCCTAGATCCTTTATTTTTTTCCCTCTACCTGGTTTATACATAAGGAAGAGTTCAATAATTTACATATATTTAATGAACATGTATATTTCAATTCAATTATTTATATATATTTATTTGTTAGACTATTAATATAGCTATATTAATATGATTTCTACTGCAAATACGTAAGTGTGTGTTAGTCAAGGAGCAATAGTATAATCACAGACATCTTAATGGGTGAACAACCTATGTAGTCACAAACAGATGTTTATTTTAGAAGGCCTTTCACTTGGTTTAATGTTCTGCTATCACCATCCTGAAATTCCTAATCATTTTTGAACAAGGGATCTGGATTTTCATTATATACCAGGCCCCATAAATTATGCAGCCAGTCCTACATGTGGTTTAAGTAATTCTCGTGATTTCAAACTAATTGTCAGAGAGTGCACAGCTAAAATGCCAATTTCTAAATAGCTCCCCATAACAACAGACCTAGGGTCCTAGCTGTCTGCCAGGCTCCACTTGCCCAGCTTAGCTGTCAGGAGCAGCACGCAGGTTAAAAGAGAAAGATTCTCCTAAGTGTCAATCCCTCCTGCTGGCTCAAGAGAACAAAGCTGGCAGGCAAAGTGAATCAGATAGCGTACTGTGCACGCCCAAGCTTCAGAATAAAGCCGATAGGTCTAATTTCAGCTTTACCAGCCTTGGTCATGTCCCTTTAAGTTTACTAAGTCGGATATACCTGTAAGCAAGCAGTCTAATGTTTTTGTGATCTTGCTGCTGTGAAAGTATTTAATAATAAGCCTCAGAAGTTGGAGGTAAGAAGGAAATCTATGATGTCTAATGCCAAGGTGGTGTTCAATGTGTTGAAAGTTGATTAAATTTCCTTTTAACACCCCTTGAAACTGACATTTTGCTACCGGTTAAATTTTTTCCCTCCAAACTATTTTTTATACTCATGATTTAGAGTGATATACAGCAAAGCAGTGGCTATGAATTGGCTCAAAATGATTCGAGGGGTAATGAGCAGGGATTGAAAAAAGTCTGTTCCTGTTCATTTAAGGAAAGTAAAGCTAACTTTATCCTGAAACTGCATGCCAAGGCAGGGTCAAAGATTTGAGGCTGCTCAAATAGTGCCATCCAAATTTTATCGGTTTGAAGTGATAACTAGGTTCCAGAATCCCATAGATTGATAAAAGGAAAATATATTTAAATAGATTAGTGCATTCTCAGCTATCAGTTGCAAAATTGCTTGCTATATTCACGTTTCCATTTTTAAAGTTACATCTGTTTTAATCGAGATAGTCTAAATTTGAAAATTAATATGACATACTTCTCTATTTTATATCTAACGTATCTGATTTTTAAAGAGGATTATTGTTTCCATATGTATGTCTATCATAGGAAAATGTGAAAGCCAGACCCGAAACCCTGCAAATGCCGTTGGTGATGTGTTTGTTGACACATATGATGTAGAGGCTTACAATTACTATATGGATGAGCAAGTGGTGCAAAACAGAACACCTCATAAATGCAATAACTCACCATCTTCTATATAATTGACTATCAACTGTGGCCATTACAAAAGCACTTATTTAGCACCAATTGTGTACATTTATTCTTCTCCACATCATTCTACTTTTTAGCCACATCAGTAGTTAAATATGGAAGTCCAAAAAGCCTTTCTTATAATAAAAGCCTGAAATATTAATTACCTTGTTATCTTCCGCTTTTGAGTCTAGCCCGATGATTCTATCTTACTTAACCCAGTATGTCCTTTCAATAACAGATATTTTAAAATGTCATTCTGTGCAGGAAGCATAGGAAAATAAAGAACCAGAACATTCATGTGGACACTGGAATTTAAAAAAATGATAATTATTAACAAGTGAGGTTTATTTGTATATGATAATAGAACATTGGGAATGACCTTAATTTATGCAGAGCTAGCATCCTTCCAAGATACAGAAGTATAGTATTCTTGTAAAATAATTTTCTATGTTAAAACAGGATGGGCTCATGTTAAAGAATCACACAAAGCCTATCATTTACCTTGAATTACCAGTATGTGTCAAGACATACAGTTGAGCCATAGTACTTGAGCTGACCTTGGGACTTCTAACCTTTGACAGGTGACAGAAGATAGAGGATGGATTGAAATGAAAAACGTAATAATATAGGAAGAAGCCATAGTTATGTGGTAGGCCTCTATAGGCAGTGTCAGAATGAGAATGGAAGACCTCTGGCCATACAAGAGTAAGTAGATAAATCCAATATATCATCTTCACAGTATTTCTTATCATTATACAATGAATGAATATAAGTGTGAATATGAACTATAAATATGCCTTTATTGATACATTAACTTCATTTCATATATTTATGTTGTTTGATAATATTCTTATTATACTGTTTAGGAGTCTCAATTATTCTTTATTTCATCTTTCTATGAAAGACAAAGACGAGTGGCTCAAGTACCATGAATGTCATTGTCGTAGATGACGTCATTTTCAAATATAGTGAATGGCTTTTAATAAAATTTCAAGCTAAATAAAATCTTTCATGGATGTTCACGATAGTTACATTTCTGGAAAATCCAGTCTATGCAAAAATTATGCACATGTCAAATGGGGACAAATTCTGGCTCAGATAATTATAAATAATATTTTCCCTATATGGATTTCTATGGTATAATCTAAATTTGAGAAAAACATAAAGGAATTTACGTCATTGTATGGCACCATCCTACAGCATCCTGCTTCCCACTTATTAAATGCCAGTACTACCCTTTTGTAATATTATTGTGACAAGATCATCCTTGAGAATTTCTAAAATGCTGCCTAGTGAGAGGTATCACCTCTCTCAAGAAAACAAGGCTTCCATCTGTTTTTTTGTTTGTTTGTTTGTTTTGGTTTTTAAGAAAAATAGCTCTGTAATAAATAATGTAGGTATACTTTCTAGTTGGAGCATTTACATTTAGACTAAAATATGATTACCATTTTTAAATGGATTAACTAACCCCCGAGGTGTTATATTAATGAAACTGTGGCTCAATAAAGATGTGAAATGATTAAAAAAATGGATTAATTGAGCTTGTTCATTTATAAAAATCCAACTTCATTGCCAATGAGAGTAATAAATTCTAAGTTGGAAATGTTAATACTAACTTAGCAGTTTATGTGGCCTGCAGTAGCACAACAATTGAAATCATAAGCACTATGATTTCAAGTTAAAGAAGTCATAATTCAAGTTCAAGACTTAGTGATTTTTTTTTTTACTAGTTATGTGACCTAGTATCAAATACTTAGCCTTTTGATTTTCTCATCACTTCATCTGGAAAGGGGAGATAATAATGGCATCTTACATTATTACACTTTATAGGGACAATGCAGATTTTTAAAAACCTACTTAACAGTTATCACCAATAGATTTCAGCTATTGCTAATATTGTTATAAAAGTAGTTTAGGTTTGAACTATATATTTCTTGACTGTTTACTTATGAAACAAATATCAGAAGATATTAAACTACATTAAAAAGGGCTCCCTCAATTAGGTAATCCAAAACAGATAAAATTTGCATTATAACAAAAGTGATACGAAAATGTGTGAGATAGGAAGGAACTATTTTCCTATTGTAGAAATAAGTTTTTTTTTTTTTTCTGATTGTTACAAACTTTATCGAGTAAATTCTTTTCTTTTCCTTTAAATGTCATGATGTTACTGTCCCTATACTGGCTGGGAGGTGCCACAGCCAAACTTTGCTTCTTCTTAATACCAAGTAGTGATTAGACTCGCAGTCATTGCTCAACTCCTTTTTGAGAACAGCGAATTCCTTGGCTTCTCCAGATCCTACCTAGTATTTTTTTTAACACTTTTTGAGCTATTCTGAATACATTTTCCCCCTGTACTTTAAACAATTCAAGCACCTAAACCAAATTCATCACCTGAAATTATAAATATTCTCAGAGTTGACATGTGGCACACATATAAAGTGTAAATCTGTTTGTTTTCCCTTTAGCCCAGAGTATCTAAAGACTGCTTCCACAAGATAGTCATTTGGAGGGTAGAAATGTGGAAACAAAATACAAATCCCCAATCAGAGCTGTGACTTACACATAAGTCTTTCTCCCAGTTCCCTCTTCTGCCCTTAATTCACTACGAAGCAGTTGGGCTTCAGGTTGTTCAATATTTAAATCTTATGCATTGGTAATATGGTTAGCAATGTATTCTTTTTAACAAGATCTATTACAATAACATTTGAGCATTGTGCTAGGGCTATTTGTCTCTACAACTATAATATATATTTAAAACTTACAGTCTTTTACAACGCCACTACCCTTCATAACCCCACCACTTTATATGATTAATGATTACACTGGGAACAAATTAACTGGTTTGGCCTGGAAGTTAATTTTAAACAAACTTGTTTTTACATAGAAAAAATCTCATGGCAGATTTGGGATTTTACTACAAGATGGGGTTATTGAAAAGATCTTGTGGATGGATTTATTAGACTGTTTTTGAACGAGTGAAATACCTATTGGATCAGATGGCAGCTTTCTGTCCACCATCACCCCATCATATTGACCCATGTTGAGGGTATAAGAACTAGGCCCTAACTTTCTCAGCCTTTTTTTTTTTTTTTTAAACAGTTTCCTTTTTTTTTTAACTTTATTTATTTATTTATGATAGTCACAGAGAGAGAGAGAGAGAGAGAGAGAGAGGCAGAGACACAGGCAGAGGGAGAAGCAGGCTCCATGCACCGGGAGCCCGACGTGGGATTCGATCCCGGGTCTCCAGGATCGCGCCCTGGGCCAAAGGCAGGCGCCAAACCGCTGCGCCACCCAGGGATCCCTCTCAGCCTTTTTTATTTCAACTTTTGCTCTCCTCCCTTTAATCCTCCAGGCCCCATTTTCCTGTTCCTGCTTTACTTTCTTTTCATAGCATTTTTACCACCTGGAAACATGTATTAACTTATTTATCTGTTTATTGCCTGTCTCTTCAATAGAAAATAAGCTCCTCTGGGGCTAAGGCTTTATTTTGGTCACTGCTCTAACCTGTGCCTGGGAAATAGAACACAATAAATATTTGTTGGAAGAATGAAGAAATCAAAGGCTTCTCTTGGGCTTTATTAATGTAATCGATTTATGAAATTCTTTTGTTGTTGTTGCCTCAAGTGGTTCCTTCTAGAATTATACTTAAATAGAGAATAATAGATCAAATTAGAGATTAATTGGGGAGCAGAATCATTATGTTATTTAACGCTAAGCAGAAATCTGGGAATCAAGAAATAAATCTTGGGAGACTAATTGAGGACATTTCTTATAAGCTCTCAATATACTTTTTCTCATTACAGAGAACTAAGACCTCAAACCCGGGAAAAGCAACACATTCACATTTGTATTTCCATCAGACAACTTTCTTAAATCATAGTGTCAATTCTATTTATGACTAAAACACACCTCCCTCATATGCCACCTATGTATGCCAACTACCATGGGTAAGTTGGCACAATTAAGAATCAGTCTACCTGCCATTTCCAGAGTAGCTAAGGAATACATAGCTAGGGATCCCTGGGTGGCGCAGCGGTTTAGCGCCTGCCTTTGGCCCAGGGCGCGATCCTGGAGACCCGGGATCGAATCCCACGTCAGGCTCCCGGTGCATAGAGCCTGCTTCTCCCTCCGCCTGTGTCTCTGCCTCTCTCTCTGTGTGACTATCATAAATAAATAAAAAAATTAAAAAAAAAAAGTACCTCAGAAGAGGACCACATTAAAAAAAAAAAAAGGAATACATAGCTATTTTCCTCATTTTAGTAATGTGACTATCAACTTATGTTCTCAAGTCATTAAAGACTGTCAGAGAAAAATAAATCATGAATACTACCTCCCACATGGTACAATTGGGATGTTACCAAGCAAGCAGAGAATAGAAGTCATGTATCTGAGAACATGGTACCTTACCAGTTGCAACCTATACTGTCAGAATCAGCTCATGATTTTTGTAAGGTGACTGTATTTCCCCGGGAGGATTGTGAATTCAAAATTGCATAAGCATCCATATATTTGTATGCCATGCTCAAAACTCCTCTTCCATGCACATATGTAAAACAAAATATCTAATAGTTGCAGTTAGGCCAAATATTCAGGAATTCTGGAAGAGATAAGGGTCAGAATGGTCAGGAGACAATGGACCAGCTTTCTGACCTTCTTTCTCACATTAAGGGACAGTTCTAAGAGAGCCTGAGAGCCCAGCTGGAAAGAAAGACCATCAGAATTAAAATTGCTCTTGAAAAGAGTTATGTCTGCTAAAGTGAATATAACAAACATTTAATTGGTTTAAGGCACCAGACTAGGTCTCCTAAGAATTATTTTTGAGATCCTAGATGGTATTGAAGTAGAATTCTGTCTCCACATGGAGTGTTGGTGCCAGAATCTTTATACAAATGAACTGCTTTTTATTCTTTCCATTGCCTTTTCCCTCTTCCAAATAACACCAACATATATACTTAATTCAGAAAAGCATGCTTAGGTTTAAAGTTCTTATTAAAGCTCAGAAAAAATTGCTAGTATGTAATTCCGAGGTTCATAATTTCCCTTTAAATAAGCTATAGGTTAATGTGTAAAAACCCCTGTGGATTTCCCCCCTTTGTTTAAATAATATCCTGTAATTCAAGCCAATATACTTTACAATAGCATGTTAAAGGCAAATAGGAAAGCAGTTTAGCTCTAAATTAAGGTTTCTCCATCAGCATTTCTACTCACTCTGGATATTTTCTGATACAAAGCTTTGGTCTTTCCTTTCATGATGTTATTCTGCAGTAGTAAAGCAAGTAACCACAGCTTCATAATGCTAAGCACTCCAGTGGGAAACACAAACAGAGTGCATAAACCAAAGTATTCATTTCATGAGGTTTTATTAAAAGGCTTCACCTCTAAATTGAGCTGTCATACACTGTTGGGAAACTTTTTACCACAGTTTATTTTAACTATGTAAAACATTAAAGGAATGGAATTTCTTCAGCTTTTCATATAATGGGCATGACCTCTCTTACTACAAGCAATCTATACTGCATTTAATCAAATTGGCTGGAGAGTAAAATCGGGCCATATGTTTTCCCACTTTCCCCAATTCTCAGAAATGACCCCAACCTCGTTAACATGCTGTAGATTTTCACGTATACCCAGCAAGTTCTTTGGCATTCTGACAGAATATGCGGCATGATTAAAAGATATCCTTCAGATGAGAAGGACATTGGGTAATTTATAAATCATTCATTTGTGACACAGCTTTATACAGCGTTTCAAGGAATTGCATTAACTGCTTTTGCAGTTTCCTCAAATGTTACTTTCAGTTGGCAGTGTCATAGGTCATTACCGATTTTTTCCTTATGTAAGCAATACCAACTTTCTATTAAAAATACTAATTTCCACCCCAGTACAGTGTCTTTTGAAGTAGCGTATATATTTAAAAAAATCAAGTTGCTTTGAAATATTAAAGGAATATATTTAACTGAAGGGTTTTCAGACAGGTTGTTTTTCTGTATTCCTGATGACAGAAAGATTTTAGCCTACAAAGTCAATAGTAAATTTTATTAAAGTCATTATTTTCCTGTTACAGGCCTCATGCTTTAAATAAACTACAGCTGACAATGCTGTCTTACATACTGTCATACTGTAAAATGTCCCCTCTTTATTACCGCAGGGACAACTCATTTAGAACTTTGAAAGTGTTTTCACGTTGGAGCTGCTCATTTGCAGAGCTGGCCTATGGCTGTGTTTAAAGAATGTGGTTGATACTTCTCTTTTCTTCTAAATATTCTAGGGAAAAATATAAACTTGCCAACACAACATTTTTTAGATAAAGATTAATGTCCCTTCTCCATAGATAAAATATATCTCAATCTTTCCATATTAGTGTGCTCTGACTACTTATGACATTATTTTTCCTGTTAGCCCACTGTGTATATAAGAAAGAGCAAAGCACTTGATATGTAGATGACATGTTTTGTTTCGGGAATTTTGAATTTCCCCCAAATTGCATTCTTTAATGAATAACCTACTTCCTCTTGATCAACATAATCTTGATTATAGGGATGTATAATTGCCGGAAATTGAATAATCATCCAGAAAACATTTTATGAAAGCCAGAAGGAATATGTTTATAATTTTGGAACCAGGATGTATCATTCCAAGTTGTTCTTGTTTAATTCCTTGTATAATACACATTTTGTCCTACCATCCTTTACCATATATTGCATCACTTTTAATGAATTTTTATTCTCTTCTCCACATGCACACAAACCCCTATCTAAGATTCTACTATGAAAAAGAGAACAAAAAAAAAATCAGAGGAAAAATTAAAAACAACAACAACTTGCCTTTACATGGTATGTCGATGCAATCAATGCCACTAAATCTACATGTATTTCCCGACCTCTTTTCCTGTTTAAAGGTATTTCTACAAAGTACATCTATACTGTCCAGGACTATTGAAATAAGATGAAACTTTACCCCAAAGTCTTCAAACTCATAGTCAGAATTGCTAGAGTCTCCTTTCTTCCCTTTGGAGAAAAGAGCAGAGCAGAAGAGGCCAGATGTATAGTTAACTCTCTGCAGGGATATGGTTGGTCCTCTCCTCTGCCCTCCAAATCTGGCATCCTTTCATTTTAGCTAATGCTGCACTCAGACTCACAGGAAAAATGAGAAGATGTGTGTAAACCCTTGTCCTAGACTAATAAAGACTTGATCAATGGCAAGTCTTTGATTTCAAACCCAGTTCTCTCCTGTTCGATCTTTAGACAGTAGTCTTTGCTGCTTGTCTGTGCCTACATTCAGATCTTGCTGGTATCTATTTCTGTGGCCCTTTAGATCAGGTAAAATAGAATAAAACCATAAATTATTCTCCCTTTGAAAGATAAAATAATTCACTTCGATAATATACTGTAAATAAGTAGCTAATAAATGTCATCCCTATAAAAGGAGAAATATTTTTTAATTAACAAACATTTACAATTTTTTCTTGGTTTATTTCTTCGGTATTTATACTGTGATAAAGCTATATTTAGATATTTTGTTTTTAAATCACCCTCACTCCTCACTACACACACACACACACACACACACCCAGAAACACTCACACATTCCACATACAGACATACATATTCAACACAACCCATGACCTAGTAAATAACTATGACAACCTTGAATTTTCCCTATGTCCCTTCTACATAGCTTAGATTTCCAGCTAAACCACAATCACTGGAGTTCCTTATACCACATGGTGTGAACCTAGATGGTATCAAAATGCCTGATTTGTGATGTGTGTGTTACTGTTCACTTGAAAGTACTTTTACTACCTTTTCTTATCAATGGAAAACTTTCAAGGTATTTAAAAGTGATGCCTTTAAACATTCTGGCTGCAATAAAGCAAAAATGGCAGGTGGCTATATGAAAGAGGTAGAATACATTTAAAGAAATCACTCATAGGGAAAAGGTGTAACATTGCTTAGAGTCTATTTATATACTTTCTACTGGGAAGAATGTGTTTTGGGGTGATGTGGGATTCTTTCCATTTGCCCAGTGAGAACATTAGCTGTTTTATAGAGCAAAGCTGTTATTTTTAAGAAAGATGGAAAAATGAAGCATTAGAAAATCTGCCTAGCAATAAGAACTGAGTTCAGCAATGATAAATAAAGAGGCCAGAAGACTAAACTCAAAACCACAAATTACTTAAATAGAAAAGATTAAACTGCTTTACCATTAGGCATTACTTTTTTGAGGACCAGAGGAGAAGGGACCTAATGTTTATGAAGCAAGATTTCTGACTAACTAGGGAAAAGGAGAAAAACAGATTGTACTTGCTACCCTGAGCAGGTTATCTAATGTGACTAATGCACACTTGTTAAAGGCATAGGGAGATGATGCTTTGACAGGAGGGAAAAAAAACAAGGTAACTATTCTTAATATAAAGTCATTGAGACAAGTCTCTGAAACCTGTTTCAGTGAGAAGTTAGGTTTTGAATAAAACTGATAATACAAAAACAAATAATACAATTTGCTTCCCTTTTCAATCTGGGCAATTTCCATTTTGCTTCCTTTATGGAAGGTAACTAAAGCTGTCTCCCTTTTCCCATCACTCTTGGCATTTAGTACAATAATTGGCAATTGGGGACCTCTAAAGGATCATGTGTTATCAAGGTAAAACTTTTAAATTATATGTATTACCAAAACTTGCCATTTCTATTTCTAAAAATAGAAAGTATTTATATTTAAAACTGTAGTCTTAAGTGCCATGTAAGTGTGGCAGTTGAATTGATAAATAATTTAGAAAAATTATTGATTTTCACCATGGAAGCTAATTTTGTGTATATAGACAGTAGACCTTATACTGGAAAATGCTTGACCCACTGTCACTGTGTCACAGATTCTTAGAACTTTAGAACTGGAAGAGAAGCCGTCCCATAATACCTATGAATAATCAAGACCATACTGGAAGAAGGATTTCCCTCAGTGCTTGGCCCATCATCAAAGGAATAGATGGGAAAAGGTTTTTGACATAACTGAATTGAATCACATGGGTGTCCAAAATTGTAGGAATTAATTCATTTTTCTGTATGATTGTTGTTTCAACCTAAGTACATCCTAAAAGTGAGGAAGTATATGTGGCCCGAGAGACAGGAGAGGGAGAATGAAATTCCTCTAATGTTTTAAAGCAAAAATAATACTGAAAACTGATGTTTGAGAGTGAAGTTAATCTTTCTCACTCAGCCATCATGTGTCTGCAATGAATTCTGAGAACCTTGAAAATTCTACATTTGAAACTTGGGCATTCAAATTTTTATTTTGGTATATTTGTCAAGGTGGGTGGATAGAACATAGGGTATTCATGTGTATTTATGAGTTTGCTAGGTTTAAATAAAACTTTTATTCTTTAGATAAATAGTATGTGGATTTCACAAATGTTAGGGGATAAGCTAGTAAATAGATTAGAAACCCTAGAAACTCTTTTTCTAACTTGTTAACATAGAAACTTCCCTCTGAATAATTTTGGACATGATAGATGCACTTTAAAATTTCATTTTGAGGGATGCCTGTGTGGTTTAGTTGGTTAAGCCTCTGACTTAATTTTGGCTCAGGTCATGATCTGAGTGTCATGGGATCCAGCCTCTTGTCAGTCTCTGTGCTCAACGCAGGGTCTGCTTGAGATTCTCTCTCTTCCTCTCCCACTGCCCCTCACCTCACTTATGCACACTCTCTCTAAAATAAATAAATTAATAAAATTTAAAATTTTGTTTTGAAATCAAGATAGAGGAAGCCAAGGAAAAAAAACTCCCAAAAGGATTAGAAGGAATATTAACTCATGCTCACAAAGTATTGAGAACTGTATGAGATGAAAAATAAAATGGAATTAACAGCAGATTGAAAATTGTATAAAAAAACAGTGAGCTGGAAGATATAGCAGTAGAAATTTTCTATAATAAAACAAAAGAGAAACTATAATTTAAGCTATATCATCAGTGAGCTGAGTGGCAACTTCAATAGCCTATTGTATATGTAACTGAGGTCCAAGAAGAAACAAGAAAAAAAAAACCCTGAATAATCAATAATTTTCCAAATTTGAGTAAATCTATAAGTGTAAAGATATAAGAACCTCAGTGAATCTCAAGACAGGAAATATAAAGAGAAATATGCACAAAAAATCAAAATCAAATATCTCAAAACTAGTAATAGAGATAAAATCTTAAAAGAATCCAGAGGAAAAGGATATGTTATATATATGAAAAGCAAAGTTCAAGGAAGAAGTGTCTCATCAGAAATAATGCAAAGAAAAAGGTGGAAAACCATGTTTGAAATACTCAAGATCAGTTTTAAAGTACAAAAAAACAAACAAAAACACAAAAAATCAAGGCCCCAAATCCTGTCAACTGAGAATTCTAGACCCACTAGACATATTTTAAAAATATACACAAAATAAAGACTTTTGTAGATATAATAATAGCAGAAAGAATGTATCACCAGCAGGCCCACAATTTATGAATTGTCAAAGTCTTTCAGACCGAAGGAAAAAGCAGAAACTATTTGGAAAATATCTGATAAAGAACTTGTAGCCAGACTATAGACAGAATATAGGCAGAACTCTGATAACTCCATAATAAGACTATAAATAACACCAAAATTTAGAGAAAAAATTGAATGGTAACCTTACCAAAGGTGATATATGGATAATAAACAAGCATATGAAATGATGCTCAAAATAATTACTTATTAGAAAGATAGAAATTAAACCCATTATGAGATATCATTATTCATATGCATTAAAATGGCTAACATTAAAAAGACTGACCATACTAAGGGTTGGTGAGACTGTGAAGACACTGGAATTCTCAAACAGTACTGGTAGGAATATAAATTGGTACAATGACTGTAGAAACCAGTTTGACATTTTGCTAAAGAGTTTAATGTATCACCCATATGATCCAATCATTCAACTCCTAGATTTTTGCTGAAGAGAAACCAAAACTTATATCCAGTCATATACTTGTACATTGAGGTTCATAGCATCTTTATCTATATAGTACCCAACTGGGAAACAAGTGAAATACTCATCAATAGGTAAATGGACAAACAACTTGTGATATATCCATTCAATGAAATTTATTCAACAATAAAAAGTAATAAACATATGCAACATGGATAAATCTCAAAATAATTACACTGAGTGAAATAAGCCAAACAAAAACTATTATCTATTGTTTGATTCCATTTGTAAAAATTCAAAGTGAAAACTAACCTATCATGGCCAAAAACATACATATCGTTGCATGGGGATGGGAAAGACTGGGAGGGAGTGATTATAAAGGGACACGAGGAATGGTAGATATGTCCTTTTTAAAAAAATTTTGATGATAGTTTTTTAAGTATGCATATCTGTCAAAACTTACACAATTAAACACTTTAGTTTATTGTATGTCGATTACATCTCTGTTGACTTGTTTAAAACTCATTCAGTTGTATTTATCACTCACTCTTTTTTGTTTTTTTTTTAGATAACTGGAAAGTCAGAATTTTGTATGCTTATTTCTGGAGTTCTTCCTTAGGATGCCTTGCCTTTCCAAGCTCATCAGAATAATGCAAAGAGAGTTTATGTAGGGAATCACCAGGAACTCTCACTTTTTTCTTTATGAGTTTCTCTTTATGTGTTTATGTTATTAATACTTTAGCTATTGGGATAAGCATTTTATTTCCACACTTTTATTCAATTTTCTTCTCCTTTTCTTTTTTTTCTTGACTGTAATTCTCTACATAGTTTTCTTCTCCAATTTTCCATATAGTATATAGTCAACAATATGTCTAAAATAGCCAAAAATACACCTAAAATTTAGGATTCTTTGCTCACCTTACTTTTTTTGGCCTAGATGTCAGGTCAACAAAAACAAGGTTTGGATTTTATAAAAAAAATTCACAAGAGAACAGAAAAAATATTTATTTGTGAAAAGGGAGGACAAATATAAGATTGCAAATACAACATTACTATATCACATAGAAAATAGTTTAGCATATAGAGATTTCCAGATACATAATTTATATTTTATATAAATTTATATCTTTTTACTGTTCTCATTGTTCACTTCTAGTAACTCCTCTAAATGAAAGGGTTATTGCTAGTCATTATTAGTATTAGCTCTTCCCTTCAAGAAATTTTGGCACCTTTTCCTGTTCTATATTAGCATCTGCTATGACTTTCATTTCTGTTCAGGTGGCTTCTAAATCATTTGGTGCTCTCACCTTGGGAACTCACCTCTGCTTCTCTTTCTTTCTATTTCAAATATACATATTTTGTTTTTAATCTGTCAGCTGCAATTATTAAATTTTTGGTAGTGTACAATTATGGGCATACCTAAATCCATTGTTCTTATAGGTTCTTCCCAACTCATGCTATATTTCCTATTTCTCTTGGGGATCTTCAAAGATGTATGCAAAGGAGTCTCCCAATTTGAATGGAGCAGGAGGATGGTTAAAAATCAAAATCAAAATGTGATTTTTTATTTTTATATAAGGAAACCTTAAACACTTTTGTATATAGCTATCATAAGTCATCTTCCCAGGAAAAATATTAAGAAATATTTTGCTTTTACTGATTGGTTAAATGCACCAAAGGAGGCAAAATGGTTTATAAATGTAGAAAGGTTTTTATTTTGTTAGTGTTTAATGTGATATATGGTACCCTAGCGAATACTGAAAAATCTAGTGAATTCTCTACTTTACCTGCACCCTGTTGATGAAAGCTATAAATCTGATGAGAAATCATCCAATGCAACTTAGCTCACATTTAGTTTGATATAATAACATAGAAAGTTGCATCTACAGATCTTTAGCATTTTAGAAGTGGGCATATGATTGGCAATTGGTTATTTCAAATCTCAAGTAATAAAATTGAGTAAGGATGTCACTAATGAGTTTATCTAAAAATAATCACTAAGTGAGAAACATATGCAGGAACCACACATGCCTATAGTAATTTCTTCCTATTTATTATCCAGAAATTTTCATCATTGTCTAAGTATCATCCCAGAGTTATGCCAAGCAAACTAGTAATTCTGATTTGGGAATTGATTAAATCCTGCAAGTAACAATTCCCAAATTCTATTCATAGAAAGTTTCTTTTGAGCTGCCTTTGTATTTGTATGCTGTTATTCTCATACCAACATTCTTCACCAGTTCTCCTGGATTCTGGGTTTATGACAAATGCAAGTGAAAAAATATCTCAATGTCAAGAAAATTATGTAACAATGATCTCAAAAGGCACTAAATATAAATAAAGTGATTAGTAGTTTACTCAATAACAAAGTCGCCCTTAATAAGCCAGTATAAATGGTGGAGATTATTAAGATATCACCTTAACAAATATGATGCTAACTCTCAAAGTCTAGTGAGGCACAGATTTTGAGTTTATCTTCGTCAAAATTTAGGTGGTAATTACTACCTTCAAAACGTTGGAATGCATCACTGATAACTAATATATTTTATAAAGCTACTAGGTTAACTACATTCTTTAGATTTATTTATTTATTTGAGAGAGAGAGAGCACATGAGACAGTGCACATGCATGGGGGGTGGAGAGGAGGGGTAGAGGGAGACACAGAGGAAGAGAAGCAGATTCCCCACTAGTGCTCAGGAGCTGGACAGGGGCTGGATCACCCAACTCTGAGATGATGGCCTCAGCTGAAATCAAGAATCTGATACTTAACCTATTGAGCCATGCAGAAGCCCCTTAACTAATGTTTTTGAAGGCCTTAGATTAAAATTTCTTCTATCTTTGCATACATTTAAAATTCAGTTTTAGTATTGTCTGCTACTTTTATAGCTCTTCCATAGTATTCCCTTCTACTCCTCCTCCCCCATCCTCCCCATTAAAAAAAAAAAAAAATTTCATTTATTTATTTTTTCATGAGAGACACACAGAGAGAGGCAGAGACATAGGCAGAAGGAAGAAGCAGGCTCTCTGTGGAGAGTTCACTGCAGGACTCTATCCCAGGACCCCAGGATCATGCCCCAAGCTGAAGGCAGACACTCAATCACTGAGCCACTCAGACATCCCTCACCTCCCCATTTTGACCTCATATACCTGAACACTTAAAATTTTAAACTGAGTACTTTAATGTAACACATATAGACCAGAAAAAGGTCAATGTAAGCTTCTGTCACTGCAAAATCATCACTTATAGAATTAGAAGTAAAGATGTCATACATTGGTTAAATTCTATAATAATTAATTCTATTAAGGCACTTAAATTTTGTGGTATTTCTCTCTAAGAGATTAATTATGGCATTACTTTAAATACTATTGTGGAAGGATATTTTGATTAGCTAAGGCAGCTTCACTTTCCAACTCTTTTGTCAATATAGAGGTAGGGATAGTTAATATATTTTTTCTCAGCCTTCCTTACAAGACATAGTAACCGTGCCACACATTTTAAGATAATGAAACATAAACAGAGATATGTTTGCTTATTTCCTAATAAATGGAATAGATCTTATTGCTTCATACTCTCTTTCCTTCTTCCCACCTTGATTTGAACGTGCTGAATGGAGCTGCAGCAAACATCTTGTCAATATGAGGCTAGGCAGCAAGATGTGCATAAAAGATCAATGTGCTAAGGATAGTAAAACAGGAAGACATGAAGATCCTGGGTAATTGATGGCATCATTGAGCAGTTGCACCTCTACTTATTCTTTTTTTTCTTTTTTAGATTGTATTTATTTACTTTACAGAGAGAGTGAGAGTACAAGCAGGGAGCCACAGGCAGAGGGAGAGGAAGAGGCAACTTTCCCGCTAAGTGGAGAGCCTGATGCCGGGCTCTATCCCAGAACCCTGGGATCAGGACCTGAGCTGAAGGCAGATGCTTAACCAACTGAGCCACCTAGGTGCCCTAACCTCAATTTATTCTTCTAGACTTCTTGCAATGTAAGATAAACATCATTATTACTAAAGCCTTTCTTGTTTGGCTCTTCCAATACTTCAGGCAAAAATATTTCTTATCAATACCATCATTTAAACATTTTAAGTAAAAAAATAAATAAATAAAAGCTACACTTTCTATGAAATTTCAATTCACAAACTTTCTTTCACTTGAACAAAGCTATACCTTAGAGAAAACATAACTATTCAACAAAAGATATGATGAGTAGTCATGCATGGTTATTTTAACATATTTCATAGAATGATTTATTAGTCAGGCCTATACTTGTTTTATTTGTGCTTAGCTTTGAGGTGTATTATATTTGATACGTGAAAAAGTAGGGAGTTATTTAAAGTGTTAGTTCGAAGGGGACATTATTATAAAGAAAAAATAAACAATTTTAAGGGGATCCCTGGGTGGCGCAACGGTTTGGCGCCTGCCTTTGGCCCAGGGCGTGATCCTGGAGTCCCGGGATCGAATCCCACATCGGGCTCCCAGTGCATGGGGCCTGCTTCTCCCTCTGCCTGTGTCTCTGTGCCTCTCTCTCTCTCTCTGTCACTATCATAAATAAATAAAAATTAAAAAAAATTAGTGAGAAGGTAACAAATATTGTACAAGGTTATAGAATAATCAATTTAATAGTTATTACTCCAAAGAACAAATAGTGAATTGTGAAAAAATGGATAAAAAAAAAAAAAAAAGACTAGTTAAATGAAAAAAAAAAAAAAATCTTGGGTGTGTGACCAGGAGTTTAGCATCAATGCTGGTCACCTATCAAATGCAATTCAATTCATGGATAAGTTTTGGAATTGGCTTGAAAATGTGGAGAAAATATTGCTTCTGGAAATTTGTTACAAGTGAAGGTTGATTCACAAATTCAAAGCTCATGTGAAAGTTAACTATATCAAAACATGGCAGATCTTGTATTTGCAAAATGATTTACTTCAACCTTTAAGTGATAAAATAGTGGATGTGCATTATTTACTCTTATCCTACTTCATGAAACTCATTATTGGGATAACAGGAACTCTAGTTGCCATCTTGGGCCATTAGGATAAAAGGATACCCTAGGAATGATCATAATGTAAACTTGCAAATTTTAGTACTACTAATCTAATTCTATTCTGTCTCTGTCTTTGTCTGTCTCTCTTTGAACTTAAAATAAGGAACAGTGAAGTCTTTATTTTTTAAATGCCCAGAGAGGAGGTCACTCTAGCTGCATCTTAACTCTGATATGTCTGGACCAATCTTAGGTGTGATGGACTTAGCCTCAAAAATTACCTAATTACTGCTATTGTAGTATTTGGTAGAATCCCCACTAACTGAAGATTGACTGATATCTCCCACTAATGTCTGCTGATCAAAGAGTAAACAGCTATAAATGTTTGCTATTAGTGAAAGCAGATTAAGAAGTGAAGTGAATATGAGAATAACTTCACACACATTAAAGGAGGTGTAAGGGTAGTAACATGATCTGAGTTATGTCAACTACTTATGGGCATATTTCAAACTATTATAAATGTGTGTGAAAATCCTAAACATTATATAATTGTTCAGTAAATCCTGTTTGCACAACCATCTTGAGGTGGCTGAGGGGGTGGAAAGGAAGCAATTGAACATCTTCAGTTCGATATCTGTGGTAAAATCCTAGTCAATAAACTTTATTCTTACTTCTCTTGACATCTGCTGTTACAATTCAGGTTTTAAATTAGGGAATGTATTCTTAGTTATTTCAGAATCCCTGGAGTGGTATTCTCAGCATCCCCTCTCAAATCACATGTGTTTACCTTGCTAGAAGTATATAAGATTTACTCGTCTCTATAATTCTCTATCCTTAAGAACTTCAATTCCTCTATGAACTGTAACTCACTTATGTTGATGATAAATAGGAAATGAGGAAAGAATGGAATCAAGATAAAACTGATAAAGCAAATAGCCGAGTAGATAAGACTTTTAGAAAGTACAGCCTTGGGATAAAGACTGCCAGGGGAGAGGACACCCATATAGTCCTGTATCATTTAGGTGGGGAAACTGAGATGTCTAAGAGAGCTTGATGGAATGTGTTTAGTCCTGAAGTCGCTCAACTAGGACAATTAGCTTGTGTTCTAGAAGAGGGAGAGAGAGAGCTGAGAACTCTGACACAGGGAGTCTGTTTCTAGGACTATAAAGGAAACAGGAAGCATGGACTTCAAATTCTAAAATTAGAAACATTAAATATTAGTGAAGACAAAAATGATAAAATATCTGTTGTTATAAATGTTCCCCACAACAAAATTGAAATTTTACGAGTATATTGTTGAAGTCGAAATAGAATAGAACTTAAAATGAATGTGATCATCAAAGGAAAGCAAATTGAAATTGATTAAACAGTATTCATTAACATTAATTTAAGAAATATAAATTGGTATTTGGCAATTGGTAGGCCCTTTGCTTCGTGTGTTTTATTTACTGTGCTATTTAATGAATATAAACTTTTATTTATATTTTAAAGATTTATAGACTTTCATTAGGATATCTGAGATCTTTCATCTCCTAATTGGATTTTTCCCATAGGGTATATAGCTCTTCATTCGCAAATTCTCCAGCTCTTGTGGTCAAGAAAGAACTGATACTGCCAACCCAGAAGCATCATATATTCCTACATGAAATACATTCATGTTAAAAATTAAGTGCTGACATACATTCATATACAGAGACACATGCACAATTTTTGTATTATTTCTTGCTCCAATGTTTTCTTCAGTTAGTTCAGAAAGAGGAAAAGATGAACATGCCAAAGCTGACCTGTATATGATACTTCCAAGAGAAGCTTTTAAAGTATGTTTCCTTTAATAGCAAAAACTATTCTGCTTAAGTCTTCTAAGATCATTCTACTTAGGCTAGAACCTGTTTGCTTAATCAGTAGATAAAGTCTTAAGTGGCCTTAAAAAAAAAAAAAAGCCAGATTTTGTTTTGGTGGGGAGGAGGGGTAAAAGAAGACAGAGCTTAATTAACCAGACTGACAGGCTCCATAGATCTCTCAAGTGTTTAAATTAAGGATTGCAAGTTCTTGAAACTTGACAAGCCAGGCAGGATTGTCACTGCTGCTGTCTGAAGCAGAGGTAAGTACAGATTAGGTTTGTCCTATCTCTATCATAAGCATTTTGCTAGGATCTAAAAACTTCACACTGTGAAAAGACTTGAAGGTTTTATTACCAGAAAATTAAAGCAATAATTGAATTCTCAAAATTTTCAAATAATGATTGTTCATTTGCAATAAATATTTCTCACTGGACAGAATAGCAACATTACTGTATTAAATGTTTACATATATACACACAGATAGATCCTTTTATTAAAGAGAAATAGTTATTTGTACGGCACACAGGCTCTCAGGTTGAGTGTATTCACATCAAACGGATTGATGTGCATTGAATCACTGGATGTAGTGCTTAGGGGCTAGTGAATGTTATTAGCTCCCACCCACCTGGTCAGAGATTTCCTGTGGAATGAGATGTATCCTTTCAGTTATTTATTTTCTCTGTGCGCATATATTCACAAATATAAATATATACATATGCTTGGAGCATGTTCCACTACATTCGACATCTGGCAAGTCTCCATTATGAGACTTCTGATGCTTCCAATGAGTAATAAAATGGAATTACAAGAAGGGGGTGAAGATGGGGAGTAAATAATGCAAATTATGGCCCAGGAGCCTTTTTCTTTGAATTTAGGTAAGTTTCAAGTTATATATTCTGTAAAACATCAAATTCTGATCTTTAACCAACTTCTGTTTATATGCTGATTTCTGGAAGATCAAAGGCATTTGGATATTAGAAATACACCTTTCAGATATTTGTGTGTTGATACCTCCTTGCAGTGAAAGCTTTTCTCATGCTTACATAAAACAATGGCCCAACCACATTAAATATTTTGAGTTGTTTGCAAAATGGGCACATACTTTATTCTTAAAAAGAAAAAAAAAGAGCATTTTCTAGAGGAAAAAATGTTTTGGCTCTCTCTGTCACCTGGCTGAAGAATAAAAA